>NW_018408554.1:9196-39110 GCF_002113885.1 Mizuhopecten yessoensis
TCCTTCTGTATACTGCTATCTCTCCACCCTTTGTACACTGCTATCTCTCCAACCCTCTGTACACTGCTATCTCTCCCCCCTCTGTACACTGCTATCTCTCCCCCCTCTGTACACTGATATCTCTCCATCCTTCTGTATACTGCTATCTCTCCACCCTTTGTACATTGCTATCTCTCCACCCTCTGTACACTGCTACCTCTCCACCCTCTGTACACTGATATCTCTCCATCCTTCTGTCTACTGCTATCTCTCCACCCTTTGTACACTGCTATCTCTCCATCCCTCTGTACACTGCTATCTCTCCATCCCTCTATATACTTCTAACAGTCATTGTGATGCTCGTACCATCCTGCACTTTCCTTTGAAGATGGCGATGCTTTCTCAAGCTTCGTTTGATCAACCTTTGTAGAACGCGCAATGGTGACATACTATACATGTGCTTACGTCGAATTCTACTGTAAATTGTACTGTGAATTGTACTGAATTGTACTGAATTGTACTGTGAATTGTACTGTGAATTGAATTATATAATTAAAATGCCAGGTAACATTCCCTAGCGTTAAGTAATATGAACAGTGTAATCCAGTGACATATGCAAGTTTTATTCCCCATACAAATTTTAATCGTAAGAGGAACCCCTAAACCGCCAGTATACTAGTAAAAGATGCATTTGAAAGAATTGCAATGTCATTATACACAAACATACTCAGTTTCAGCAAAATCAGACAAAAAAAGTGGGGGGGGGGGACAGTTGGCATTACCTTAATGTATACCCAGACTAATTCGCTCGCAAAGGATCTCTGTCCGAATAGTCTTGATTGGCATGAAATTGTGTTGTATGGTATAAGAAATTTGCATTGTAATGAATATTTATATGAAGCCTAATGTAAACCAATGGCTATCAATGAAAATAGATAATTATCTTGCTCAATCCTTTAATTTCACATTTTGATTTTGATTGGAAGAATAAAACATTATTTACATCAAATTTGGTAGGGTCAACGCCTATGGAGTTTTTACATTAGCGTCGGCCCCCACTTGGAATTTCAAAACAAGACAATTCCAAAAAGGTATGGGTATAGGAAGCTTAAATCAGGAACAGTTAGTTTCAGAATTCATTTGATGATAAAAGGGACCTCCTTGACTTACACCTGTGTGGGTGTTAAAGGTGCAGTAATTCAATTCCTCCTAGAGCATTTAAATGGCACAATTACTATAAAAGTATATCATCATCGTGTGCTACGTATTTAAACTGTTATTTTGATACCGAATATTACACTATTTCAATAAAGAATTGTTCTTTTTATTTAGGATTTAAGCAGAAATTTTCCATTTTTGACATGTTAATTCATATAGTTCTAAAACTAGTCTATTTTTCTTACTTGTTAAAAAGGTGGCTACCAATAATATCTTTCAACATCAGGAATTTCAAAAAAAATAAATGAAAAACGGTAAATTTGTCGTATACTACTTTTGGTTCAAAAAAAGAAAAACATAGCTTTCTTTCCACATTTTCTTTAACTTGTGTTTCTTCATGACTAAAGGTCATTGGGTGTTGATATTTGGCAAGTAGGTTGTTCATGTAAATGAGTTTAAGTGTTGTTAATTTTGATGACCTTGACTTTTATTCAAGGTCACAAAAACCAAATGTGCCGATTTTTCATTTTTTTTGTATGGGGAGTCGGACAAGGTTATCTTTCCTTGCTTTATTTGTTTAGAGTTAACGATATAAAATAATGTAATATCCCTTCATATTTTGTTTAATGAATGGTAAAAAGGCAACAAAAATAATAACTAGAACTGTAAGCCAAAGACTAACTAATACCCCCGCTCTTATATAAACCAGAACTGCAATCTAAAGGCTAACTGAGGCAACGCATTGCAAATTAATCCATAGTCTCACACCAGTAATTATGTATGTAGATATGTCACAGACATACTTCTTGTACTCCCTCCCCATGCCAAAACATACTTTCATACCACATCTTGTTAGCCTAGATGATCCACTTTTGCTGAAATCGTTCTAGTAGTTAAGGAAGAGTTATCAAGACAAAGATTTTTAACAAAGGGCCATAACTCCTTAAAAAGGGTCGAAATGAAAAAATACTACCCTGATGCAAAACATCAGGGGGTAGTTACCATATCTGTAAACTTTCATGAATTTGGCCCAGACGTTTACTAGGCAGACAAAGGTTTTTCAAGAAAAGGCCATAACTCCTTTTTAAAGTGTCGGAATGAAAACATACTTCTTGGATGCACAATGTCAGGGGGCAGTTACCATATCTGTAAACTTCCGTTGAAATTGGCCCAATAGTTTTGGAGGAGTTGTCTGGACAAGTGTTTTTCAACACAGGGCCTTTACTCTGTAAAAAAATGGTCAAACTGAAAAAAGAATTCCTGGATGCACACCATCAGATGGTTGTTACCATATCTGTACACTTTCGTTGAAATTGACCCCTTAGTTTTGGAGGACATGTCCGGACAAGGATTTTTCAACACAAGGCCATAATTTTGAGGGGAAAAAAGGTCGGAATGAAAAAATACTTTAGAATGAGTTGACAGATAAACGGATAGACAAGCTGATTCCAGTATAAAAATGGTTCTGTAGACAGCATACATATATAGCAAGTTTTTAAAGAAGTTTAAAATATAAACTACCATTGTAACTATATAAAGGCAAGTTGACAATGTTAGTTTTATTTTAAATTTTGTGAAAAGTTTGCATGTTTTTCAAATTAAAAGTATCACTACGCTTACTTTATGTCTACCAATATGACATATTTAGTATCAAAATAACAGTAATTCTATACACTATACACTATACACTATCATACTTCATTTTCAAATTAAATCTTGCCTGTGATATATATCGGTCATTTTATTAGGATACCCCCGTTACTCAACCTGGTGTTATGCAAGGAGGTCCACTACGTTTATCAGTTACAATTATGAATAATCATTTATGCAGTTATTGATCATTTTTATGTATCTACATATGGCAAAAGAATAAAGGAAATCAAAGTGGGGGCCAAATGTTGACCTCACCTTTATAGTAGAGAACAGGATAGAGATATAAAACAGACCCTAACAACACATTTTTCGTTGTCATTTATTTATATTCACCAAATACAATCTTACGAACTTTCGTAAACAGTAAGCATAGCCAGGGGCGGATCCCGGAATTTTGAATGGGGAGCGGGGTGGAGGTGCCAATTTGTTTCGAAGTTATGTCCGTTTTAACTGCTCGGGCCGAAAGACTTTGTTCAAACTCCCTTCAGTAGGGTCAAAAGACAATTATTACAAAACCCACACCCTTCCAGGGAAACAATTGAAATTGGAATTGAGAAAGCGTTGTGGTGAGATCTGGGGTATTATTTGAGTCAATCAAATGTATCCGTTACGTTTTCATTTCAACAAATTTTATTGACAAAGTTGTTACAAGTCAATTGGATGGAATGACAGGCAAAGCCTAATAAAATCTTTTACCTGTAACTAAGCGAGATATGGTAATCTCGGTCGAGGGTTAAGATTCTGTAACAAAATCCCAACCGAGGCGTAAGCACCTGTTAGTTCGAAAAGAACTATTCAATTTTGCTAAAAACTACAAGGATTTTGCCTTGGGTCTCAAATGATAATGACCTATTTATTACTAACGCTACATTTGAATGCTACCGCGTAAAATCAAATATCTAACAACATCAAAACTATACATATAACGACAAAACAGTTCAGCTAGATCTGTAGTTTTTTTCTACATGTACATAATTTTAAAGGTATTTAAAATCTTTTCATTTGAAAACAGTGCTTTCATGGGTTTTTTCATAAAGTGTACGTAAATCAACCTGTGTGACTTTTTAAGCATTTAACTGTGTTTGTATGGTTTTTATGATCTATTTGAATGACTCAGCTTTGCAATCAAGCAACTCATAATGCGCTAGCGCGCATTATGTTGTTTGCTTGCAAAGCTGTGTCATTCAAATAGATCATAAATACCATACACAAACAGTTCAATACTTATATTTACGTTTTCTCTTCCTCTTATGCTCTTTTATTAACTTATAATTTATATTTAAAATTAAAAATGCCCGCCTTATCGACAGTCCACACAATTTCGTGCAATAATTTGAACAGCGTATTGTCGCGTGCTGATTGGCAAACAAATTAGTGCTTTGAAATTTTGACACACACTTCAATCTTATTCCACAATTCAGTATCAATACAATTGCGTATGGTACATTTATGTATGTCTATAGGGTGATTTAAGTTTATCAATAGAAATCTGAGCTGAAAGTTTGTATTTAAATTGTTGCGATTTTTCCCCGGAACAAATTTCGCGCATGGAAAAATACAGTGAACACCGTGAATCCGACAATGACCTCCACGAGGTAGTTATTTTTGGAAGTTAATTCGAAAGTTTCTCTTTGCTCATTTTGTGAAGAATCCAGACGTGAATGTATTTGTTGATTGTATGGGAATCTAACTACAGTTGGTATATTTTATAACTGCCTCGTTATTTGACATGTCGTGATCAGAAACTGGGGAAACCGTGGCTGCGAGACGCGTGAAACTGATCAAATATCGTTTGAAGTGAGTGATCTTGCGACGGAGCACATGGGTTCGTTACAAATGTCTGAAATGTTTATGTGTGCTGTGACTCATATCAGTTGGTCTGTAACATATGTGTCAGTAGGTCTATAGAATATGTGTATTTCAGACATTTATAACACACCCTAGCTATTGATCAGTGCAGTGTAACAGACGATATTTCTGATAAATATGTTAAAATTGTTTCCATTGCCGGTGATTTCAACCGATGTGCATTTTGTACGATAAAGCAGACCTTGGTCTTGTTTTTGTTGTAATAAAAGTATATTTTGCGCAGAAATTTATAATGACATTGTCAAGTCTCACAATGCCCAGCGATATTTCAGCAGCCGTCATATTTATTTCTTCTTGTTCTTCCATTTACTGCGGCAGATTTCATAGATATGAGTGCAGTTGCCGCAATATTTACATTGGTTATTATAGTTCCGGTCAGTGTTGTATTAATACGCTAAGAATTGTGTCTCGTGCTGCATTGTAATTAAAGTCCCATTTAAAAAAAATAAAAAAATATTGAATATTGCATCTTATACAAATTTCAAAAGGAATTGGGCAACAGGCGTAATGCCTATACAAGCCCCCTCATATGGAATGGACAATGTATATTATTATATATTTATTGTGAAATGATTAAAAAGTTTTTTCTTCATCTAGGACAGAAGTCATCGCCCAGAGCTCCCACGCAGTGACTCGTTAATTTAATTTCAGTCATATATGCGTTATGGGAGTTCTCTCCCCTACACCACAGCAGTGGATTGTGATACAGATCAGTAAAGCATCTCTGTTACCTTGATTGTTATTAAAAATGGCATGGTTCAGGCAGACGACCATAGACGTTTTGACAGTTACCCGTCCGCCATCTTGGATCTGGGTCAAAAGCGTCAGGTCAGAGGTCAAGTGGTTAAAGTTGTGTACGATTACATGGGCAACGCACGGAACCGATTCATTAAACAATACTTCTTTCCGCTTAGAAAGTATGACATCTAGTTTTGAAAACTCGATTACCTGCCTACGTTATCAATAGACGTTCTCAGTAATATTTAATACGATTTCACTGTTTATTTAAGCAGTTGGTCACAAAAGGGCATAAACGTCACATTTGGCGGAGCCTTTGTAACTTAAAGAAGAAAAAGAAGAATTGAAGTAGGCCTGTCATATCAATTTTTATGCCAGTGTGCGTAGGTTTCAGCTGTCGTTCAGTTCGATCACGGAATTAGATTAGAGCCGTGGTTCGACATATCGCTGTTTTTATGTGCAAGAAAACGGTCATATTTTTGTGTACAATGAAGAACAATTATTTCCGTTTCTTATAATATCTCTTTTTTTACAATGAGCAAACGTACACACAACTCGTCATAACTGTTAAAATATTTAATTATGGGATGTTGGGTGTGAGTCAATTGTGAACCTGGTGCAATGGGTATCTTGCATAAGTCATGTATGTAAATTGAAACTTTTGTTTCGCCAGCTGTCTGTGTCATTTCTGCCTTTTTATTTTATTAACCCACACATATACATGCAATGTTTTTGACAGGTATGTATAATATAACCAATCCATTACACTAGACACCTGTTTTGATTTCAATCAAGCAGATTTGTACTAAATTTGATAACTGGTTATATAAATATATAGTTTACTAAACAACAGCGTGAAACAGGCTGGCTAGAGTTTCCTATGATCCCAACACTCAGACTTTTGACAGATTGATGTATATGTGTTGGCAGACATCTGTCTGTCAAAATTACAGAAGTCTGGTACTTAGACCAGAGGAAACTTTGGGACATAAGTTCACAGAACTGTAGCTATAGGTTATAAAAATGCATCAAACAATATTTTCTTGAATTCTAAATTTAGTAACAGCACCAGTTTCTAAATTATGGAAACCTAAAACATTACAGTTAATACGATGGGGCATTGCATTTTGGTTTCAACAAATTTTATTGTATTTACAAAAGGATTAGACAACAGGCAGTGCCTATATTAGTCTTCTCCTGAAACGGTACTACATATATACATTTACAAAGAATAATAAGATATATTTACAAAATTATCGATAATTAATTACGTATTGAAATAGATGGACATTTATATGGAAAATATGTATATATGTTTGAATTAATGATATGGCTGAATGTTTAAACTACACACACTAATAACAAGGCTAACACTTCTACCAGTGGCGTAGATGACTAGTTTATTTTCGATGATATGGTACAAGTACCAGTACTGCGTCACTGGCAACATACATACTTCTAAACAAACACGCACACACCAAACATTCGAGTTAGGTGAATCTATTAGTTAAATCAATAAATTTCTCTACTTTAGATAATATATCATTATTAGTTTCTGGTGATAGCTCATTATCTCCTGATGTAAGTAATTTCAGACTAGTAAATCCTACTACATTATATATTTCATAAAAATCCAGTCTGAAATCAGAATAATTAGGACCAAAAAAAAAAAAAAAATGATCAGCATCTTCGCGCGGTGCTCCACAAGAACAACTGCCATCTTGAATAAGGTGATCAGTAAATTTATCAAAGTTTAAGTCACTTGCTTTATGCCTGATTTGACAAAGTATTATATTAAAATTCCTAGGATTTCACTGTTGAAAGATCAGGGAAATACTATCTACTTGATTATTAAAATAGTTTTTAAGTTTGTATTTGAACGAAGTAAGGGAATTAGCAGATGTTATAGAAGAATCTAATAAGTTCCATAAGTTCATTGTATCAGGAGAGAAACTAGTGTTGTAAATATGAGTTCTAGCTTGAGGTACATTAAAGAATCTAGTATACCTCAATCCATATGAGTTATTAGCATTATTAATAAAAGGTATAATAATATTATAAAGATAGTCAGGTGTTAAGCGGTTTATCATCTTATACATTAGAATTAATTTATGTTTATGACGTCTTAAACTTAAAGTTTTCATATTTACCTCAAGGTATAGTTTACGATGAGATGTCCCACTTCTTAACCCCGATCTAATTTTCATAGCTTCAATTTGAACAGATTCAAGCATACTATATTCTCCATTGCATCGGCCACAAACTAATTTTTGTAAGAAATATTCTGGTGTATAACAGGAGGTCTTTAGATGGTGATGATGATGATGATGATGATGATGACGCTAAAATGAAAGACTAGCATGTGTGTATGTGAATAATTTTATGTACTTTTAATGACATGTTTATATATTATGTAAAATCTCTGAAAAATAAACAATAACAAAAGAATGCCTTTAAAAAGCTGGATCTATTTGACAATTTGTCTTGGATGAAGAAAATTCCTTTCTTGATTTGTGATTAATATTATTTGTGTGAAATACAAATAAAATAATGAAGTGACACCACTTGGAAGCTGCCACTGTTCTATGACAATTGTTAATGGCATCTACCTTGAATGTGAAAAGCAATTTAAGTTGTGCATTTATGCACTGCTAAAACAAAGTAGAAATAAAATGTATAGTCATAATTATATGTAATGTATAATTACACTTCTGGTCTAGAACAGTGCACTTTATAGAGCTTTTCCACCAATGCAGTTTACCCATATTTATTCTAAATTTCATACATTTAATGTTGTATTTACCGTTAGATGTTTCTGGGATTAGTTATATCACCATGACTGTAAATAAGACAACAATATAGATATATTTAGTATTACTGGTATAAAAGCAAATAGGGAAATCTCTACTTTGTTTGAATATGTCTCCGGCTAAACTAAAACACCAAATCAATATAAAGATTTGATAAATCTATGATTAAAGCCTATGTGTAATTGTGTGAACTGTAATTTTTTACATTCACACCAGTCTTTCACATTAAGTGGTCAGGTTAAATGCAGGAAACACAAAGTCAATTAAAGTTATAATTGCAAAAGAAGTGCATTACACTGAAAACATATTTGTGACACAATGTGTGTATAATTCAAATATATGTCCTAGGACATGGCAATGTAGGGATAATATACATGGATTCGCCCAGCTGTAAAGGAGAAGTGGCATGTAGGGAGTCATCTTTCTGCATATAAAGGTTCAGTATCAAATATAACAATTACAAATAGTAGTATGAGAGTGATTATAGTTAATAAATCATTTTTCCTTTATTGTCCTTCTATCTACCACCCATAACTTCAATATTTTATTAACAAAATTAAAATAATTGGATACTGGTTATCTATAGGAAAAAACTTTTAAGGCTTAGCCTGTTGTCTTATCCGTTTGTTAATGTACTGTTATATTTCTTCTGTAATACTTGTAATTAGCTTTGTTTGTATTGACAATAAAATATTTTGAAAACGGGTCCAGTACTTTGCAAATAGATATGGTTAACACCTCATATGCTAGTACTTATATCAAAACCCGGCCTCCTCTGCCCCGGCCGTTAGAATGCTCGTTTTGTCATCCACAGTAGAACTGCTCGCTCTTGGGCTTTATCTGTTGTAGTCGTACAACAACGCTGCAACTATCGATAGGTAAGCTTTTGAAAAATAAGAAAAAGAAGAAAGTCTGATTATATAAAATTTATACATTGATGTATTCCGTATACTCCTACTCAAACTGGCACTCACTTAATATATACACACACTCCCTCCCTCACCCAAAAGAATTGCCCATATATTATATATCCATTTAATTCTGTACTATTATATTATTGAGCGTGGTCAAAGATTTTGAATTGTAGAGGGAATGGCTTGACCACAAAGTCCATCAACGACACAGCTTTCAAAGAGGCTATATAGCAACAATGCCATGCAAATGTAAATAGATACATTTTGTACAGGTAAACGCAGTTAACCACTTCGAGTCTGTCGACTCATCAGTTACAAGTAACAAAAGTGTAATATTTATAGTGCATATTTTATATATTTCCGTAAATTCGTTATTTCTTTTGCATTTTTCACACTCGGTAGTCCTATCAATTTAAACATGCTTGGCTTTTTAATGTCATACGTTTTCAAAATGTTTGCTCGCAAATCAGAAAAAACATGGGCATTTCAGAATAAAATGAAACTCATCTTCAACATCATTTGAATTACACATTCGACGATTCCGCTCAATGTTTTGATATCGCCCATTTTCTACATTTAAGTTATTGGAAGATAATCTAATTTATGTAATTTCTTTTAGATATTCCTTTTGGTATTGGTTTGCGCAGATAGTTTTATAGATCAAAATGATTGTAAAGATATCTATAAACATATGCTTTTGAGGATAATATATTTTTCTGCACAACTCTCGTAAAAAAAATCAAAAAAATCCTGTAATTAATGAATAGAATTGTTGTCGTTAATATCATATTCCCAAATATGTTCTAGGCCTGTCATGTATAGCTCATCTTTGATGTTTATCATACATTTATCCTTATTCTCTACCATTTCTTTGTAACATGCTTTTTAAACACAATTATCTGTTCTTATCAATTTCATCCAATACTTAAGAATTTAGAATTTTCTTAATAATTATAAAGGATACCTGCCAGGTTCTAAGTACACCATGGCATTACAAACATTTTTACGTACGCCAAGCAATCTCTTACAAAACAAAGTATGTACTTTCTCGACATCAGGGGCTTTATGAAAACCCCATATTTCCGGTCCATACTTTAATGTACATGTACAATTAATACGTGTCAAAAACAGACAATTGAGTTTCAGATTAAAACAATTGTTCCGACATACACTCAAAACTGCAAATAATGCTTTTCTACCTTGTTCTGAGTTTTTTATTTTTGTATTTTCCTAAACGTCCCGTTGTTATTAAGTAAGTTGTTTTCACATAACGGACAGTGTCACCAATCAACCCTTTTTGTGAGGAACAAGCCAGCCAAACTATTTCTCGGTCCTGTTCGCCGATAGTTAGGCCGCATTCTTGACAGTGTTAGATACTGTCTAACTCGCGTTGTAAAATTAGACATAATGAGAAATATATTAACCAGAAATTACATATCTACGATATGTACCTTATTTCAAACCCTCTGGATTTTTTTCTACGCCGAAGAATTGATCAACCAATTTTACCGAATTGCATATATGTTCGGACATAAATGCAAACCTGGTAATGGGACGAACGATTGCTGAATAACACTATTTTCCGCACGATGTGTGGACGATGTGCGGGCAGTGTGTGCACAATGCACGTGTTTTATGTCCGTTGTGCAGTCACACAACTGGATAACTAACCATAACCGCTTTTGATATTCAGATAGACATTTATCATTCAGTGTTCCAGCTATAATTTAAAAAGGGAAGTGTCACTGCTGACTCGAAAAGGGCATTATTGCGCACGCTTTCAAGTTTTGAGTGCATATTTTCCAGTTATTTTATTTTTAATGGCATATGTTCATAACCAACTTCATCCTTGAAATATACAGGTCTAGTGCATATCCAGGACTGCTCGTATTGTTAGCTTGATTTTTTTCCTGATTCGTTTTGAATATTAATATTTCTTAAACTTGTATGCTGACCAGTACCGCAGAATAATTCAGAAATCCTGGCCCATACTTGTAAACACAAAGTTCATTCAAATTTTACAGAAAAACTGTCTCTTGAACAATACATTTTTTCAGACATTTGCTTTCCAACAGAAGATGGCTAGGGACCTGAGCTTGAATGAACTTGGCATAAGTAGGCAAGAATGATGAGAAACAAGATCTTTATCATTTTATGAATATTTTAACATGAATACATTATCACTAGTACTAAGTATCATATAACATGTACATGTAAACTTTACTCTGTTTCACTCAATATTTACAAGAGTAACACTCCAACAAACACAAATTACGCTTTCACAAGCACGCAGACTTACTGCTTCCTTATATACTATACAGGCTCAGCTCACATATTACTGGCACATGTAACATGATTCACACACACTATACGTCTAACTAATTATTTAAATAATCACATGCCTTGAAATAAATAACTGTAAATTGAGAGACTATTAGTAAACATAGTATCATAATATTTTCTCAACAATTATTGCTATTAAAATCATCGCATACTTCAAAGAAATGTATCACAGATATTATAAAAACTCATATCTCAACTATCAATTAATTCCACATAATCAGAATGGGATTAACACACTAGTGTCCTCTGGATGTTAAAAATAATCATTTTAAGCTACCAAAGATGTGAAAAAAATAAAATACTTGCAGTGATAAAAATGTCAATTTATGAGTAAAATCAGTTAGCAAGTTATTGCTGTGGTCACAATGTCTGCTGTGTCAGTTGTATGCTGGCATAGATAGTCTCAAATGTGCTTAGCATCAATGAAAGGCAGTCCACTTTTCTTTGCACAGAGCTTTTTCCTTGCTACTATAGAAAGAACAGACTGTAACATCTTTGAGTGTCGCCTGGATCATCCTGTTCTTGTGTAAAGTATTTTTTTCACCCGGGAGAAGACTCTCTACCTGAACTGTGGTTAAAGGACTAATGCACACCTTTGCAAAGAGATAGACCATGGTGGGAAAGATTGCCTCCAGTCCTAGGTTATTCTTCCCATGAGACAGTTTGAGGCATGGCAGGTTGTCCCGAGAATCATCACGTTGGGTAACAAAGTTAATAAAGTCTGTCTCAATACTGCAGTGGTCAGTTAGACACTCAATTTCTGCCCTTCAATGGAAGGAGCATGGTTCAGACAGAGTTGTTGTGTCCAGAATCGCACGTTTGTTTATGATCTCTGTTTTTTTTAAACCGGTTGGTCAAAATATGAAGCAGTTTTGTGAGGAAGGAGCTCCCTGACATTTTCCTGGAGTGATCCCTTGCCTTTGTAACTGGGTGGTTCACACCAAAGTCACTCACGATGTTGTTCATCTTCCTCAACCAAGGTCCATCATCCTTTCCTCTCATCTCCAGGTTTGTCATTGTCTCTTGGACCACCGCTCCAGCCATTCCGAGGTTTACAGCTTGTTTCTGTGGAAATAGAGAGAGGTTGGAAAGATAAGGTAATACGTCAGCCAGGAGGAAGATGGCCTGGACAACAGCTGGGTTCTTCAGTAGCTTAGGGATGGTGTTAGATGGGGTCAAGGTCTGTGTTAGTGCTCTTGTAACTCCGAACCACTTAAGTCACTGCCTTAGAATGACTCAGCCATCTGTGATGTTTGGCCTGCTGGACATATAGGGTTGGCTCTCCAAATACCTTCTGTACTTAATGCAGGGTGGCTTGGTGAACAGTATTGTATTTATAATACTTATAGAGGCGCTCCAATGTGTCGTCTACCTTTGCGGGCTACACTGACATCATTAAAACGTTGTCAGTGCCAGTCTGTGATATCTGCAGTGGCTGGTGATCAAGCTCGGGTTGATCTCCTTCAGCTTAGTGCCGACACTACTGCTCCGTCGGCGACAACAACGTCCATCTTCTGGTGGTTTTACATTGAGTTTGTAATCTCCTCCAAAATGGTTTCCACCATGGTCGATGCCTTGCCGTCCTTGATGAAGGAGTCAATCATAAATCGGCATACAAATTACTCTTGGGAACTACAGTTTTATACTACCTACCTTAACTTTGACAACATGTTTTTGCATTTCTGCTGATCTGCCGAGCTCTTGGGTTCGTTTTTGTCGGAGCACTATAAGTCCGGCAATCGTATCGGCTACCGCAGTGAGAAAAAAGGAGTAAGGCGGTACGGAGAGCTAGAAAAAAGGGCGGGTGCATTTTAACTTTTGAAAATTTAAGGCAGGGCGTCGCGCCATGTCATTCCGTTCTTACTGGAACACTGTCATTTATATCTTCTTTTGCTTAATGTTGTTTCTTAAACCTATTTGTATCGACTATTCATAGACTTGAACGACCTACAAGTGTAATTGTTCTAGCAGTACAGGGCTGTCAGATATATAAATACTGGTTAGGTAAATCATAAAAAATTTTTTTTTTTAAAAAGTTGATAAACAAATAAATCAATAGACAGAACTATTTGCTATGTTGATATGCAAACGTCCAATAATATTGCTATCCAGGAATTATTTGATAAATAAAAAATTATAAAGAGTCATGACTTGATTAGGAAGTACCTCTAAGGCATACCTCCATATGTTTATGCTCTCAAAAAGTCATTAATTTATCCAATTTAATTTTAAGTCATACTTAACTTTATGGTTCATGTGTGTTATTCTTAAAATGCTGAAAGTTATAGGTTGAATAAAATGCATTCCAGGAAAAGAATACCGCTTAACAACTATGATAAACCCTCAACTAAAAACAACAAGAGAATACCAAAGGTCAACAAAACCATAATTCGAAATCAAATTCGTTACAAGAAGGACAAAATACGAGCAAAGGGAATACTTACATGGACACCCTTGAAACAAGGACGCAGAATAAGACCAAATGTGCTTGAAGGGTAAGCGTCTTCTGTTTCCTCGCCGAACCCAGTCATGTAAATCTAGGTCAAATACAAGTAATAACACGTCCTGACATCGATAACTCGGGTAGTGACTACAACGTATAAAGCACCCTTTTGACCGTAGTAAAAAAACAATCTTCGACCTTTAAACCGCACAAAGAAATAACCTATTTCTCTATGAGATCATGAAGGCAGCCATGTCTCCGGAAACATTTCGTTGCAAGTTTGTCCATCAGCAGTCGACATCTATCGACGTAAGTCGTGACATTCTGAGCAAGCAATCGAATACATAATTAACTGAGACTTGTAAATACCGTAGGAAGGGTAAACATGGATGTTGTCACCAAGAAAGGGAAAGTTGAAGACCGAAAATCAAAATCATCCTGCTTAACGTACAGCTGAGTACTAAGCCGTCCCAGTTGGCCATTTTCGTGAGTAAAGTTTGAGGAAATCGGCTGAAGTACATATAGGAGAGTCTGTAGTTTCATTGATTTCAAATTTAGGAGGATATGTATGATCTATGTAGTCAATACATTTCTTTTTATTCAAAGTAAACACATCGTCAATATATCTGAATGTGAAATGTAAGGACTTGGTTAAGTTTCTGTTACCAGTCCTGAACAAAAAGTTGGCAAATGGAACGAGTACATGCACATTAACAATTTACTATTAAGACATTCTTTTGTTATTGTTTCCTGTCTGTATATATACGACCTTAAATGAGTTTTCATTTCATATGAGATTTTATGAAACGAGTCTTAGGAGTTTTTAATTTTGCGAGCCTTGGTGAGCAAACATTAAATCTTCGAGACGAGTTTCATAAAAGCTCATATAAAATGAAAACTCATTTAAGGTCGTATATATACAGACAGGAAACAATAACAAAAGAATGTCTTAATAGTAAATTGTTAATGTGCATGTACTCGTTCCATTTGCCAACTTTTTGTTCAGGACTGGTAACAGAAACTTAACCAAGTCCTTACATTTCACATTCAGATATATTGACGATGTGTTTACTTTGAATAAAAAGAAATGTATTGACTACATAGATCATACATATCCTCCTAAATTTGAAATCAATGAAACTACAGACTCTCCTATATGTACTTCAGCCGATTTCCTCAAACTTTACTCACGAAAATGGCCAACTGGGACGGCTTAGTACTCAGCTGTACGTTAAGCAGGATGATTTTGATTTTCGGTCTTCAACTTTCCCTTTCTTGGTGACAACATCCATGTTTACCCTTCCTACGGTATTTACAAGTCTCAGTTAATTATGTATTCGATTGCTTGCTCAGAATGTCACGACTTACGTCGATAGATGTCGACTGCTGATGGACAAACTTGCAACGAAATGTTTCCGGAGACATGGCTGCCTTCATGATCTCATAGAGAAATAGGTTATTTCTTTGTGCGGTTTAAAGGTCGAAGATTGTTTTTTTACTACGGTCAAAAGGGTGCTTTATACGTTGTAGTCACTACCCGAGTTATCGATGTCAGGACGTGTTATTACTTGTATTTGACCTAGATTTACATGACTGGGTTCGGCGAGGAAACAGAAGACGCTTACCCTTCAAGCACATTTGGTCTTATTCTGCGTCCTTGTTTCAAGGGTGTCCATGTAAGTATTCCCTTTGCTCGTATTTTGTCCTTCTTGTAACGAATTTGATTTCGAATTATGGTTTTGTTGACCTTTGGTATTCTCTTGTTGTTTTTAGTTGAGGGTTTATCATAGTTGTNAGGACAGAACGCTTACCTTTTATTAGCCTTAATTATCCCCAATAAAATGTAAGGCCAATGATCATAAACAAGCACCTCCTGGTTCAGAGACTTGGCTGGAAAAATGTTATTTTAACTAATATAGAACTGCTCATAATAAAGAAGAAACAACACACCGCAGTAGTCATCTGAAAAAAAAAAGTTTAATTCAAATTAAAGGCATTTAGGAGTATTTTGAGATAGAAATGTTGTTTTTATATTTATTAATTTTCAACCCAGTTCAGATGTATTAATATGCCTTAACATTAATCACGCATTTTTACAGCAACCCTACTATTTGTTATTCAAACGTTGATGGACATCCCATCTTCTGCAATTTACAATTCCTGTAGAATGACAGGGAACCATACAAAGGTAGAGTACGTTATTGACTCGTACCTTATGGACAACAAACAATTTGGTCGGGTAAAAGTGTGCTTAAAAACATTAAAAACACAATGCACGTGTGCGTGGGAAATACTGAGGGAAAGGTTGACATTACTTTTGTTGATGATTAATTATCAGAAGTGAGACATTTTGTTTTTTGATGTTTAAGGTCCATCGACAATTAGAGTCATTGAGGGCCAAGTAGTGAGGAGAAGAGCATATCTTTAAAAAGATCATTACTTAGACATTGCTTAAAATGCAAACAAATTAACTAGCGTTAAACAAATGAACAATTCCAACAAAAACGAACATGCACGTATAAAACTGTGCTGGTCGTTCAACGGGAGATAACTGGAAGTTTCAAATTCTATAACACCTTACTCTAGAGTTTTAGAGTGAGTAAGAAGGGAAGGGAGGAGTTTTAGAGAGAGTGAGAGGGGAAGGGAGGCGATAATCAAGTATTCTCTTGTGATAAACTTTGTGATAATATTTTTATATGTCAAACCTTCCGTGGCCGAAAAGGTTATATTACTTACTATGCATTTTGTTTTCATTTGCAGGGTCTTTCCTTGTTGCTTTCCTCGTTATCCTGGTTGTTTGCGGAATTCCTACGTACTTTTTAGACCTAGTGATGGGCCAATTCTCTGGGAAAACCTCTCTCCATGCATGGCAAATATGTCCATTACTGCAAGGTCAGTGAAATATATTCTGGATAAGCTTATAATGGCTGTCAGCGATGATAACATTAAAACAATTATGTATTTCTTAACATGTACGTGTTGTATAGCTATATAGCAAACACACGGCCTAACAATCGGACATATTTTAATTGCGTTATGATATCCTGATTCCCTGAAGGCATACATTTTTAATCTAACTATAGGGTAACTTGTTTTGATAGGGATTATTTTCTTCTCTCAAAATATAAGGAGACACTTTTCAGTGTTTTGTAGATGTTACATTTTTATGATTTAACCAAAAATATTGAAGCAAATTTAACATTATCTAAGAAAGCATTCTTCTTACTTTTATTTAATTTGCACCAGTATAAGGCAGATGACAGTATTGTACCTCATGTAAATAACACCTTTTATAATTCTTAGTGCTCTATATTAGTAAATTGGAGTCAAGTATTTTCCCCTTTTCAAATGTGAGCTCCTTTATGCAACTAACAACTTTGTAATGTACTGAATAAGGTTCATTATTTAATATCTTTCAAAATATTTTTGAATACATCAGAGTATTAAGAAGTATTAATTTCTCAATACATGATATAAATGAAAAGTGAAATCTACGCAGTTTTCTTTCACACTGATGATAATGATGATCATATTATTCTTTGGAACCTTATGCAAGTTATATAAAAATCATAACTTTTTACCTGTAACATCACAGGTAGTTCTACAGGTAAAATATCTCAGGTAAATATAGTACATATATGATACAAACTATAATTACCCTCCCTTTGATGTTTCTACCTATTGTTCTAAAGATGTATGCGTTCAGGGAACACCCCTTAAATTATATCCCTATGGTATGTCAGTTTAGCGGCGACACGCGGTTTTATAATTTTACCTTGCCTCGCTACATATAATGGATACAAATTAAAGGACTTGTTTACTGTTCATTTCGGTCCTAACTTTAGACTTTCTTTCCACCAGTCTATTTAATGAAATATCAGAATTCCATGATATCCGAAAAATAACCTGAATGTTTTATACCATTTAATTAACTAAAATTGCAAGAACCTGCACTCAAAGACAATAGCTCTACTCCTAAAACGTGTACAACTGTAATGTGTTACTGATGGCGTCACAATAGATATATATATATATAGTAAGTAGCGTTAGTTTTTTTCTTATAGCTAATTTAAACTTACTGTAGGATTCTATCATTTTTTACAACCCTAAGACTAGGTTTATTAAAAAAAAAAAAAAAAAAAAAAAAAAAAAGAGAAGAGGGGATACAATATAACTATACTGAAACGAAAGTATACAACAATCTTGTACATTTGTACACTTTAGGTATTGGCGCCGGGGCCCTCATCGTCCTGTTCATCATCAATACTTACTACAACATAATCATAGCGTGGACCTTGTTTTACCTGGGGTGTTCATTCTTTAGTCCTTTACCATGGACAACGTGTGATAACAGCTGGAACACGGCGGACTGTATCAGCAACAGGACCGTGGAATCCGTATCACATGGTTATAACCATACTGCTTACACAAACGGATCGAATAATACTGACACGCCCGGATTTGTGAGCAAAAGCGATTTGACATTTCCTAAAAAGTCCGTAACTTCAGCGGAGGAATTCTGGCGGTAAGAGTCCAGACTTGTATTACTTGATTACTCAAAATATTGTTACCACCAAACGTTTACTTAAGGCAGTGTTACATGGGCTAATAATGTAAACGAATATGTCTCTCTACAAAAACTAAAACATGATCACAGTAAAAACCAACACCACTTACTAACTTGAACAGGACTTTTATTTTTATTTTATTTTTATTCCAGTCAGACTTTGGTAATAACAGAATGAGTATTTGTTCACTGTTAGAGTGAGAAACCGGCACTAGTCTAGTCTGATTGCAAGTTACTTTATTACAATGTATCACACATTTTCCGGTGTAATACAATTGAACATTTCATCATGAGCATTTAAGGGAAATTGCTAATACTGTTGTCAGGTTTTGAATGATAGTTTCAAGATGTAAGGTTTACTACCAACGAACGAAATATGAAAATGCATGAATTAAAACTGTCTTAACTACTGCGATAGGCCATGTCATATACGCATGTTAATTAAATATTCTATAGAACCATGACATACATTGTATACACGTCTTAACTATTCTATGAGACTATTGCATATACACGTGTTTAATATTCTATAGGACAACGACATATTTCCGTCTGAACTTATCTTTAAGACACTGGCATACACGTAATAAATATTGTATAAGACGGCATTTTACTCAAGCCTTTCCCTCTGTAGAAAATGTTGTCAAGTGTATTCGTGTTTTGTAAAAAATTAACATTTTATGTTTTGGTTCTGTATTTGGATTTTGCAGATATCGACTTCTAGAGATATCACCTGGAATCGATGTTTTAGGTGGTATGCCTTGGCATCTAGCAGTGTGTTTCCTGACCGCCTGGTTATTAACGTTTCTGTGTTTGATCCGAGGCATCAGATCTTCAGGAAGGTAAGTTTTAGTTTGGTGTGTTGTATATGTGTAGAAAATAAAGTATTTGTACACTTGATTCATTCCTCACAATAACTCCTAATTAACTAAGATTTAGTTCATCTGTTACCTGAATACAAAAGAATTTGAGTAACAGTTTGGTGTCAGAAATGTACAGAAGGCGCAATACTGAAGTTTTGTCAATAATGGAACCCAAGATTGTTGTCAGTAACGCTTTTTAAAATTTTACAGTATCAACTGTGATGACACAATACAGCCTTCATCGTAATCGGAACTCTACTTATAATATTTCAGTGTCGATTTGTTCACAGTACCTTAGATTGGCACCGTCTCACTTTTCAGGACTTGACAGGAAACACCGCGTCGGGTACCAAACGTGGTGCAGTGGAGGTTAATCTTGAACACTAGGTAGTGATTTCACTCGGCAGAGTACGCGACTGTTATGATTTTGATTTCACTAGGTAATGTACGTGACTGTTATGATTTTGATTTCACTAGGTAGTGTACGTGACTGTTATGAATTTTATTTCAATAGGTAGTGTATGTGACTGCCTTGCTGCCTTACGTCATCCTTACGGCAATTCTCATTAGGGCCTTGCTCCTCCCGGGGGCCGGGGACGGCATACTCTATTTCATCACACCTGATTTACAAAGGCTTTCAGAGACTCAGGTAAAGGCGTTACCGATCGACTTTTTTCTCTCATTCCTGTGCGTGTGATATATCCAGGGAAAGAAAATGGTTTAAGGCATTTGTTTCTCTCATACTTTCCATATCCATCTCCATTTGATAAGGAGAAGATTAATAGTCAATCAGATGTAGGTATAATTGTATATGGGCATTATAGATTATTACACTGTATTTTCAGGGTTTGTCATGAGAACAATTTTCTCATCGCGAGCACGTGGAGAAAATCGAGAGGCCACCGCAGGTAGACTGGAGATTTTATCTACGTGCGAGCGATGAGAAAATTGTTCGAACGACAAACACTGAAAATACTGTATGATAAACTATTTATCATCTATATACTACTACCTTATATATTTCTCCATTTAAATAATTCAACTAAAAACCATGTTTTTCAAATGACTTCTAAGCGCAATGGTCAACGATTGCCTGAGACAAACGTAAACAAATAGAGGTTTTGCGCGGAGGAATGCAATTACCCTTAAAACTACGTAGAATTGTTTTTGAAACAATCCTATCGTCATTGCTTTTACCATATGCACATTTACACCTGAAATATTTTTCCGTAACATTGTATTGTTATGTTTATGACGGACTATTTTCTTACGCGGATCACTTTTGTGTGGCCACTATTTCCGGTTGCGGACGTCATCTGACGCGAGCAGACGTTCTAATGTGAGAAAATACGTTCCCAAGTGCTGGGAAATGGGAAAAATTCGTTCTCAAGTTCTTCTCAAATTGTTCTCAAGTCGTTCTCAACTTCTTCTCATACTGACAACCAATGATAATGAATTTATCATGCTACCGGTAAGTGGTATAAAGTAGTACATAGATGATAAAGTAAAATTCTGCACTAGAGGTTATATATTATTATATATATATTATACAGTTATTGCTTCTTCTTTCAAGGCTATTATCATTTCAAGAACATTTACAAGTTATCGGCCATTTGATTTCTTTATTGATAAAGCAGAGATTGTTGTTAAGATAATAAATTGGTATGCTACCTTGTGATACATATTGAACGTATCTATTATACTTTGAAGGTTTGGCTGGAGGCCTCTATACAGCTATTGTGGTCCCTTGAGCCCGGCTGGGGACCTTTGATAACACTAGCTAGCTACAACAAATTCGACAACAACTGTTTCAGGTATACAATTGCACCATTTCAATATATGTCATGTGATTTAATATTTGAGGAGACGTTAACAAACCCGATAAAAGACAGTTAGATAAAAAAAATGTCTGCAAAACCTTTTTATAAAGTCTTCATATCGTTAACGATGATCAACTCTGTTAGCCTAGTTGAATATAGTTTGTCTACATGGTACATATACTATAATATTAGAAAGTTTGATGTGCCATAAATATGTATCCAAAGTGCACTTCATGATAATATTGTTTTATACCACTTTTGTCGCTTTTTTACGTAATAACCTTGTTTAATACTACGATTGTCGTAAATGTACTACGATGATTGCTTTTGTGCGTAATTAAATTGATTATAGAGATTCCATCCTAATGGTATTTATCTGCGAGGGGACTAGTATATATGGAGGATTGGTGGTGTTTGCTGTCCTCGGATACATGGCCCATGAGACAGGGATGGTCGTTTCCGATGTCGTTACATCAGGTATTTGGGAGGAATACCTTTCCGAACTCTATATATACAAGACACACGTAGCAAATATGATTTCTTCTTGATAACAGTCGGTGATATCGAGTTTGGGAACAGTAGTATGTTTCTAAATGCTGATTAGGAAGTGCTGGAAATGATTTAAATGTTCATGATGTTGTTGACTGACATTCTATAGCGTAATGTGTGATATATGGCATCATGATGTTGTTGGCTGACATTCTAAAGCGTAATGTGTGATATATGGCGTCATGACGTTGTTGTGTAAAGCGTAATGTGTGATATATGACGTCATGAAGTTGTTGTGTAAAGCGTACTGTGTGATATGTGGCGTCATGATGTTGTTTACTGACATCCTATAGCGTAATGAGTGATATGTGGCGTCATGATGTTGTTGACTGCCATTCTATAGCGTAATGTGTGATATGTGGCGTCATGATGTTGGTGGCTGACATTCTATAGCGTAATGTGGGATATATGGCGTCATGACGTTGTTGTGTAAAGTGTAATGTGTGATATATGACGTCATGATGTTGTTGTGTAAAGCGTAATGTGCGATATATGACGTCATGAAGTTGTTGTGTAAAGCGTACTGTGTGATATATGGCGTCATGAAGTTGTTGTGTAAAGCGTACTGTGTGATATATGGCGTCATGATGTTGGTGACTAACATTCTATAGCGTAATGTGTGAGATATAGCGTCATGATGTCGTTGACTGACATTCTATAGCGTAATGTGTGATATATGGCGTCATGATGTTGCTGACTGACATTCTAAAGCGTAATGTGTGATATATGGCGTCATGACGTTGTTGTGTAAAACGTAATGTGTGATATATGACGTCATGAGGTTGTTGTGTAAAGCTTAATGTGATATATATGCCGTCATGGTATTGTTGACTGACATTCTATAGCGTAATGTGTGATATATGACGTCATGACGTTTTCAGTTTGATTAGCAACAATGCAGTCGTCAAAGGAAAACGCCTCACGGAGCTAGAAAGTTGTTCCTAAGATTCGCTATGAAGCTTTTGCAAATAGAAAGTATGCTATAATTTTTCGCTCTTTCAGAATATTTGGTTTATTATCTTCACTTATTCTTTGGAATAGCGTTGTTGAGCTTTGTAAAGAGGTGGATCGAATATCTCTATTTATGTGTGTGTACATATGACATACTTGATCATGTATCCAGCTTACAAGTGCAATAATACCGTAACAAATGTAATATTTATAATCATAACATCAGACGTATTTGTTAGGAATGCCGTTATATAGAGGGACACAGTGCGGTATTTAATTACTAAATACATAGGATACGTCTGCGTGATGACCTATACAAACCTGTTTCCTTAGGTCCCGGTCTTGTGTTCATGGCGTACCCAGAGGCTCTCGCACAGCTCCCTGTTCCTAATGTGTGGACAGTTCTATTTTTCCTTATGATGATCACTGTGGGATTCGACAGTCAGGTAATGCACGCTGTAAAATATCTATAAACTGCTAAAATGAGATGCCTGATGAACTCATTAATGGGCGAAAGCCTAATAACTCTCTCTTGAAGTCTATTAACTATCCCTACATATTTTACTTGTTCAATCTTGTGTTGCATAGATGATTTTTCTAGTCTGCATGAATATAAATAGCAAAGCAATAGCGCCATCGCGAATAAAGAACTTTTCAAATTTTCGAGGCAATCCGCCCCGACAATTTCGAGGCAATCCACCCCTTTATTAAGACATTACATTTGAATAATTCCATATCACATATTAAGATCAACCGTATTCAAGGTCAAATTTGTTAACACAATTTTTTCTGAAATAACCAAAAGGCCTGAAGTCGTAATATTTGTAAGATGGTTTGCTGCCATGGAATACTACAAACCCAGAGGAAATGATCAGGACCAATATTCGAGGCCACAGGGGATACTTTGTTAAACACTCAAATACCTTCCTCTGGAAAAAAAAAAAAAAAAAAAAAAGATATGCGTACAGACAGTAGCTTGCTGAAAAGTATTTCTGAATTGTTTGTGAAAAGAAGAACTTTGACCAATATTCAAGGTTCCAGGGATCAAATACCCATAACGACTTCATCTTTTGAACTGAAAGACATCACATAATTATGTTTGGCCGTTGGTTTGCAGGCAAATAGTGTCATAGACTTAAGGAAAGAAAGTTACATACTCTAGGTCTCACAGGTCAGATCTGCTGAAATGCTCAAATGACCTCTTCTTAAGAACCAAGTTCTATGGAATCATGGAGACTGAATGTTTGGCAGTAACGTAGGATTAGTGCTTAGTTTGCATTTTTTTCTTCCAAGATTTCCTGTACATCTGTTCCGCATCATTAAACTCTATTTCATGTACGGCTTTTCTGCGTCATTAAACCCCATTTCTTGTAAAGTTACCATGTGTTGTTAATCTTATTTTGGTCTGTACAACTATCACTTGTTGTTAACCCTGTTTTCTGTACAGCTATCAAGCGTTGAGACTATAATATCAGCCATAATGGACCATTTCCCCGTGCTTCGTCGGAGGAGAGTCCTGGTCCAAGGTATTGGATGCCTCTTTTGGTATCTTTTAGGACTGATACTCTGTACACAGGTAAAGCAATATGTTTCATACTCAATTGTATTCAATTTTTGTAGAGCAACGTCTTTGTTGCCATTCATAAGTGTGTTACTGTATGCAAAACATACAAATACCAGCATTTAAAACGTATCCATATTTTTGTTTATTTTTTTATTTATATATTTTATTGTTTATTTATTTTGTATATCAGGCTGGAATGTATATACTCACAGTGATGGACTGGTATGTGGCGCTGACTATCCCTTTGTTTGCTTTTCTTGAGTGCATTATTGTTGGTTGGATATACGGTAAGTCCAACTAAATTGTGTGTAGAATATATAATACAAGGATGCAACATGGGCCAAAAAAGGAATACTTCTGGAAACATTTTTTTATATAAAATTGATCAAAATCCACCTGCAATGATTTATTTTTATTTTATAAGTTGTTTGCAATTACAGAGTCTATTTTCATACATTTTGACTCAAAATGTATTTTAGTGACAACTTCTACCTTACTGGGAAAAGATATATTTCCTGAATAAATTCAGCTGAAATAAACTAATTCTGATTAAGATACGTCCACATTCGAAACTCATTTTGCATACTTTACGCCAGACTTGAAAAAGAGGGTCAAACAGAGAGTTTTAGTGTTGATTTGAACAATGATTCAGAAAAAAAAATCGGTGCATGTAAGCCGAAATTGGTTTGAAACCGATATCATGTTCAAAAGCAGATTCTGTGCCCAAGCCCACGTACGGTTCGATGCTAAATTAATAAAAACAAAACTATTTTGCAATGATTTTTAAGAATTGTATAAGCCGAATAACGTTTTCAATGACAGTTTGACTATGTCACATGATTTAAGCGAACCAGAAGTCGGTTTGAGCACAGAATGCATGCTTAAATATGAGAACGGTTTCATGAATACAGGCCAAGATATCATGTTGTTAAAGGTTTTAATATCATTACATGCGTTTCTGTAGTGCACGAGATCTGACTTTGAAAAGTTATGTGCTGGCATTCAAGGGTGTATTCCCAACAGTTATAACTGCTTTCAAATACCATTACTTTATAAGTCTCTGTTTTTCATTGTGATATGTATTTGAAAAGCACTGTGTGCCAAAAGCTGTACATACCTTAAACGTGTAATGTATTCCCTACCGTGGTTGTAACTGTATGTGTATTGAACGTAATTTAACATATCCGGTGTTTAAACTTGTAGGAGCTGAACGTTTTTCACGTGATGTTGAGTTAATGCTCGGACGTGGAATTCCAGTGGTCATGGGGATTGCAATATGCCTTATTGCCCTGGTATACTTCTGGTCAGTAGATATACGACGACATTTCATTATTTACAAATTACCAAGTGCTGACGTGTGAGTAGGATATAGGATATCATTGTGTTTACACCTATTCCTTACCATTCCTTTTATGGTAGGTAAACATGAGTCTTTATTTCCCTTAGTTTACTCATGGTTCAGGTTTTAATTTAATAAGACGCGTTGTTAAATAAATGAAGATTAATAAAATCATATACAACTTCAAGAACACCAGCTTAAAAATAGTATCATGTATCTAATAGGGGTCTGTTACTGTTTTTTTTATTTCAGATAATATCTATTTGCACTGTAGCAACATACGAGGGCCCGACCTATGGTGAATACCAGTTTCCTCCATACACCCCTATCATCGGCTTCTTTCTGGGACTGCTGCCGCTTGTACCCTTCACTGTGGCAGCACTCAGAGCAATACTGCATGCACAAGGAGACACATTCTGCAAGGTTTGTTAGCGTATATCTATTTAAACGAATTTACCGCACTTGTTAGTTAAAGTTTCATTTAAAACTAGTCATTTAAAATAACTCTCTTTGAATGATTTCATACTTCGTCCTTTTTTCATTGCATTTTTATCTGCAGTACGACAAAAACTTTCACGTTATAAACCAGACTCTTTGACAGGGCGTACCTGTGTGTTCAGGTATATACTGTATAAAGGGAAACAATCGCCACAGTTTAACTTTCGCCCCTTTTGCCTTCCGATCTGAGGGCGAATTTAACATGACGGCGAAAGTTTTTAAAAAAAAGTTAGTATGCGACGGCACATGTTTTGTCACTCTTTCGTCTACACTGAGACAATGATGATTTGATAAGTCCGCGACATCAATGGCAGAATGGGCCTTCTCCAGCCACTTCGCATGCACCGGTTTTAAGACCGATAAAGATATATGATATTATATCATTGGTGTTGTGCTTAGTTTTAATCATTTTCACGTTATACTACAACTCTATGTTAAGGACTGAAAATAAACTGATAAGCAATTTAGTCCTCCTAACACTGGTATTTGATGAATCGTGACGTTCTTTAATATTTGTTTAACAGGAATTTATTAGATATCCTCTTACAAAAACAACTTGTTACATGTCTTTATATATTTGTTCATACACACTCGCATACATGTAGTAGATGCGAGCAAACCGTCTAAGAGCTGGAAGCCGGCCTCACGTGTACATGCCAAAGACTACTCATATGATGAGCTGATCAATTATACAAGTTTCTACAGCATGGTGAAGCTAAATCTGCTGGGACCGAAAAACATGAAATAATGATTTGGACACTGACCCAGTTACATAATACCAAGTAACATTCGAAGATTATATATATAAATATATCATCTATTAACCTAAGTGTTCTTAAATTTAAAATATGAAATATTGTTTTTTGTAGTTCTTTTCAAAATAATATCAAGCAAATAATAAATATTTTTGATTATATTAGTTAAAATTGATAATAAAAATAATTTAGATACAGGAGACCGACCTAGAAATACTAATATCATTCCCTTAAAATTAAATTTGGTATCGATACTCGCATATATAAAAAGGAAAAAGATTTCAGCACTCGTTATTGCTGTCTCAGCTTTTTTTTGCGTGGGCAGTTTCTATAAACAATGGCGCGCATAGCAGAACGTTATACACCCGTAGTATATTGGTGAAACGGAAACACTTGTCGTCACAGATGACTATCTTCAGTAGGGTGCTGAAATTCATTGAAAACAATTCTGCTATTTGAACCTCAACAAAAGCTCTTTAAATAGGAATTTCAATTAAGTGTATTTTAATTTTGTATTTCATAAAGTGCAAAGTGTCATAATTAAAACCCTTCTGGAATATTGTTTTACAACATATATAAAAATGTTGATGAATATACTCCGGAAAGCAGAATAATTCTTTCTTGAATACGATTGATTTGAATGCTTGTCACACTAGGCTTGGATCAATCTGAGATACTTGTTAAACGGAAAGCCTCTCTCTAGTCGGTTTTTTCTTCAAATTGTGTTATCATTTAATAATTTAATCTTGCTTGAAACAAGCATTTTCATTGGCTTACAAATTTATGTTATCAGCCCATAACGTAAAAAATGACGTCGCCGTTTGTAACGTCGCTTTTGATTAGCTGATACAGCAGCGCAATAATTTCTAAGAGAAAGGAGTACACCAATGAAAGTGGATTTCCAATTGGATTGTGTAAAGTAGATTAAATTATAAGGATTAACTTGAATATATTTTTCATGTTATGGAGCTATAACACAAAAAACCGGAGTGTACTCTCATCAATGCTGAGTGTACTCTCATTAATGCTGATCGGCAAAGATAGACTATAACAATCGTAATAATGTAATATCAACACGGCTCTCAAATTTTGAATTACGCAAATTTGCAGCGTATTCCACCATGCAATTTGTTAGAACGCATAGGCGGTCAGCGTGATAAAATAATACTGATATTTACAATCAATAGTCTTAAGTTAAGGAGGAGATACAAGTCAACTGGCATATTGACATACATATACAACAGAATGTAGTATTCCACTTAGGTAACAACCCACATACCCTTATCATATACCATATTGTTCATGAGGTCATTTAAAGACATAAATAGTAAGAACGAATCAAATAAAATTCATTTGAGAATGACTTCAAATTTATTGGATGCTTGGTTTAAACTTTGTTTTGTTCAAATTTGTTTGACAATACATCGATGTAAATGTTTTATAGAACAGAAAAGGAAACAAAAACAAGTGTCATGTCACTTATGTTTTGTTACCAGCTTAATAATAAAGTTTTCAACACTAGCTACAGGAATGAAGTTATATGTACAACAGAACAAATACCGGAATAGGGGAGGGGGTAATGGATTGGTATGCAGTGGAAACCATATCAATATACATATGATCATAAGATGGTAATATCATATTGCTATATTGCAATGAGTATGTGGAACACGATTCTGTAAAATATATCGTGGAATGTCATTAAAAAGTCCTACTGTTACAGAAAAAAATGTATGACTTGTTGGCATTTATGTATAGGAGAAACACCGAAAACTGTGGAATAGTCAAGATAATGGATAGGTCGTGGCCCGTTAGAGCCGAGAACTATATATTATCTTGACTATTCCACAGTTTGAGGTGTTTCGCATACTTAAAACATGGCATCATAAAAAAACTTCCACTCCTTGACTATTACACAGGTATACAGTGTATTGTTAAACTATTCCACTGTTCCAGGTAAGCCCGTACCTGTAACTCTCTGACACCTGTACACTTGTTTACCCTCACTATAAACAGCATGCAGCATGCTTTAAATGAAATTTGTGAATGTTTCACAGGCACCATGGTGCTTCTATTGAAACATTTAGTCAGTTTAGTTTTCACTGTTCAACATGGAGGACTCTACATGTAGTACTAGTGATAATGGAATTTTTCTCACACAAACGAAAACTAACACTAATTTTGACCTCAAAAGGGATATTTTTTCGGACATATCAAGTGCAAGTGATTCGAAACAGGAACGTATTAAGGGAACCCAGGAAGCGGAGCAAAAATTGGAGAGAAAAAAATATTAACCCTCAGTTTCAGACTTTGGATGAAAACATTTTCAGCCTTCTGAAGGATGCCGCCTCAAAGAACACCGAGGCAAAATCAGATTGGACAGTCCGTCTTTTTGAGGCTTGGAAGGCTGATAGAAACAAAAAAGCTGTAACAGATCAAAATGTGCAAGAAGTGAAAGGAGAACTTTTATTTATGTCTGAAAAAGATCGTGATGCAAATTTGGGAAGATTTATAACAGAGATACACAAGAAAGATGGAACCGAGTATCGAGGGAATACACTCTATGGAATTATTGCTGGGATTCAGTATTATCTTCGTGAAAAGTGTCGAAATGTGAAACAAATTGACGGAGAAAACTTTCAAGGGTTACGAAGACTTTTTGATGCCAAGATGAAAATTTTAGCCAGACAGGGAATAGGAATACACAAGCGTCAAGCTTCTGTTATTTCTGATGAAGAGGAAAATAAGTTGTGGTCTCTTAGAATTCTGGGTACAGACACACCACAAAACACCCTGCTCTATACTTTAGGGCTTAATTTTGCCCTCAGAGCAGGACAAGAGCACAGGGCCTTGAGAGTTGGCCCTAGCTCTCAGCTGAGACTTTTAGAAGGAAATGGCCGCAGGTACATTCAGTACAAGGAGGATGTATCTAAAACTAATCCAGGAGGTCTCAATCATCGTAGCCTCACCCCCAAACAGACATGTGCTTTTGAAAACCCAGGACAACCAGACAGATTTCCAGTGAGGATGTATGAGCAGTACATGAGCCTAAGGTAAATAATTCGATTTTTTACACTTACTCACCGCCCCCCCCCAGCCCC
>NW_018408554.1:39118-78561 GCF_002113885.1 Mizuhopecten yessoensis
AATAAATATTTACCTACAAAATGGAATCTATGCATACATTATTTAATTTTTCAATTACATTCTTTCGGACCTAAAACGGGAACATGTGCAGCATTGAACCTAAGACCTCTGAAGTATACAACACCAAACTGCTGGTAAGCTGATGCTCCGTTCGGTGTAAACATTTTTAGCCAAACAGTTAGTAGGATGTGTAAACAAGCAGGCGTCCAAGGTTTTTACACTAACCATAGTCTAAGAGCAACTACTGCAAACAAGACTGTTTGAAGCAGGTATAGATTAGTAACTTATTATCGAAAAAACTGACCAAGGTCTACTGTTGTCAGACGATACAAACATACCAGCCAAAATCAGTTAGAGAGAGTCAGTGAGCTCTTGTAGTCTGGTGTGACAAAACCGAAGAAAGTGGATGAAAGCTGCACATGTGTTAATGATTATGTAAATAATTCGTCAAGCAAAGAAATAAATATTCTGTCTGGAGATTTGCAAATTTTTGTGAAACTCCAATGAGAAATTCCAATGTCCCTTCCATAGTGATAACACTCCCGCCGACACAAGGACTGTGAGCTTGTTAAAGTATGGCAAAAGTACATGTATTGATAATATAGTTATCTCCCTGTTCTGGATTTATTAAATGTAAATTTCCTGATGGATTATGGATATATTGATCAACTAAGTGGGTTTTTCCCATTCGATATATTTTTTCTAATTAAAACAAATAACTGTTAACATTTTATGTCTTCTTATATATTTTACTTTCACCTTCAACTGTGTAATAGTTCTTGGAATTTACTGTGGAATAACGGTAACTATTCCACAGTAGTAGGTGATAATAGTAGATTTGTCTCAACTATACTTCAGGCAATAACAATAGATGACATCACAGCCATGTTTTAAATGTATTAAAGTAATATCAAATGGGTACCTCATCATCACAGGAGTAGGACTAATGTAAGACCAGCCAGCCAATACAATACTCAGTTTGAGTAATAAAAATACAAAGTTATTATTACATTCAGGGTTTCCACTGCAGATAATAAGTAATACAATATTGGAAAGGAAGCTATAGGGAAAAAACATTATAGAACACAAATTGATTGAAGTTGAGGTAATAGGGAGAGAAAATTGGAACGGCTCTGCGCCTTAAAAAACGCACAAACACACACACACACACACATCTATATATATATATACATTTATGAATACAAACACACACATACATCCGCATATCAGACATGCATACTCATACACACGCACGCATGCACATGTACACATACATACACAATACGCACGCGTACGTGTAGATATATCCATCATACATTAACTCGTATATAGAAATCGTACGCACATACCTGCAAGATCTCTGCCCGAAAGGACACAAGTCAGTCTCATCACGAATCACATAGTCATCTCCTTGATGATTGCGCACTATTATCTTGCCATTTGTGGTCCAAGTCTTTTTAATGTTTTTGGATTTGACGAGCTGGCAGGCATGATAAAAGAGCTTGTCGTGAAACTTCGAAAGGTCTTCGTTGACCGATATTCCCTGGAAATTATGTTTCTTGAAATTGGCTCTGTTCGACAACAATGAGAATTTCGCGTCACTTAAAGTGAGCCTCACCATGATTTGACGGGGTTTCCTATGACCTGTCTCTCCTGATGAGCTAGGTTTACCAACTATATGGGATCTTTCAATATCAGATGCCTGTAGGGGGATTTTGGCCTTGGAGCATGCGTCCAGTACTGTAACGTGGGACAAGCGAGATTGATCTCCAGTTAGGGAAAAGAAAAGTCAATAACGTGTAAGTTCAACAAAATACTAAATTTATATATACAACACAAAATAAAGCAGAATACATACAAATTATACACATATCACACTCGCACACCTTCCACACAATTCACAAAGTCTCTGCACAGGTCATCCAATGGCATCCAGGAATACGTTGAGTATGGGATCACAGCGCTGTAGACTGGGTACAGACCCTGTACTGACGGTCTGTCCGTTTCACCACAAATATCACAAATGATATCCACAAGGAAAGAAACTACAGACAAAATATCACTTGTCTGTTTGCACAGCCGCTGGTTGGCTGACTTCCAGGTACAAGAGATCTGATAACATCATGACGTACGATACCCTCGGCAAATGTTAGTACTCTCTCTTGTTCTACACACAGATACAGTTCTCCGCAAAATGTGCCTTTCTCTTCAACATGTATCCAATGTTTCTTTAAGTCCAGTCCGACAGCATCTGGTCCAGTATCATGACCCAGTCGGTCCTGTCCATCTGACCTCATATGTCTTCAGCCCGCATTGTTGACAAAAGACACATTTTTTCAATAAACGTTAGAATATAAATATAAAGTATATCAGAAAAAAATGTTTGGATGTATTATATGAAATATTACTTCCGAGTACGTCATGTACCCACAGTTTATATAAATATCGATCGTGACAAGGTGAATATTTAGGAGAAATGTTTACACAGAATGGGTAGATGCAGCAAAAGGCACTTTTGTTTCAAATTGTACATACATGTATTTATTTTAGAAAATCAAGTTGCATTCGAGAGTAAAAATAAAACGTTTGAAAACGGTATAGTATTTTAAATTTACAAAATGTATGTATATTGTATGACGATACAATAATGCACACTACATGTTCAGATTATTCTTCTTTTCATCATAAATATCAATACATAATAGCCCTAAAATTATTTATTAAGAAGGAGAGCTTCAGTATTGTCCTGGCCAGGTAAACTGGTACATGTTTGGACATAAATGTAAATTCAATATTGATATATATTTGTATAATTTAAGTCTCACAAACTAGATTAGAGACTCATATTGCATCGAAGTAGAAGTTAGGGAAATTACTGTTCTCGGAGAACTATTTACATAACATTTTCTACATATATTTATGAAATATATTATAAAAGTCTGCATTGGAAACTCTGTAAGGTTTCACAGTTTAGCTGCTCCCATGACCATTGTCTGTTGATGTCACAGCAAATCAAAGACCATAGCAGCCACCTTGATTCCCTTAGCTTAAGAGCCTGCCTTTAAATATATAATGTATCCCGTATATTTCTCCTTGATAGGAACGTTTAATTCCAATTCATGAAGGAGCTGCCAAGATTTAAAACCTTTATTTCAGACCTAGGGGGTCAAGGTTGAAGGTCTAATTCATGCCACAGTGATCTTGTTTTAGAATGTGACACACTGTCCTCCCAGCATATATCTATTCACAAAGTTGATGCCCATTCATGAAACAGCGGCCTAGAACAATTATGTCAGTACATAAGATTAAAGGTCAAATTGAGGAAACACTGCCATTGCAACAGCAGCTGAGATATGCTTCTGAAATCATTATTTTATAACTTAAGATCAAGGTCATTCTAGGTCACAATGACCTCATATTTTGATGCGACACGCCGGTTTCCTAGCGAAGAAATATTTTGATTAAAAACAAAATGGGTTCCTTGCAAATGGTGGTAATCACCTTAATAACATAAAGAGCACAATTAAGTACTAGCATCTACAACAATAACAACAACAGTAACTGTTATTGGATATTCAAATATATACTAACATATATCGATTATTTATTGATTCAAAACCGTTGTAGTAATCAACAACATCTGCTACATTCTGTCAGTATAGTAATCGCCATTCAATCGTTCAAAATTTCCCACCTGAGCCACGCCATTTTGATTTCTTGGGTGTTACTAATGAACAAACCGTTCTTATGCTGAAAGAAAATGGAAAAAAATATTCTTATTTAACGACCACGATCACGACCTCTCCTTCGAGGCAAAAGAATAAACATTCATACATCCGAATGGACAAGATAGTTTAACTATCGACTAGATGATATACTCCAATGGACTATATCAGGGCTTTAATAAGACGGTAGGTCCTAACTCCCTAACATTGAATTTCCCTGATCATAACCCAATTTTATCTACACTCAATGCATTCTATCTAGACTTTGCGCAAACTTTGGATACACCAGATCAGATGACTGAAAATACCTTTAAGACCAACTGGAATACGATAGATATTGACCTTTTTAGAGCACTAGTCACCGATGCATTCAATACATCTGAGTTACAGATTGAAACTACCAATACATCAAAGTTGGATCTGGTAAAAATCAAACTCGCTGAGTTCATAAACAGGGAAAACGAAATAGCAGCACAAAACGAATATCTGTACTAAAATGACATAATAGAATCCTTAGCATGGAGACTATATATTCGGAAAATGTCTACCAGCATGCATACAAGCAAGGACACCGAGACAAACAGACCACCTAACGGTAGTTAATCAGAAAAGTGCCAAAATGATCTACGACGATAATATCAAAACACAGACGGTGGAAGCTCACTCTCACGACATGTCACTCTTCCACAAATCTATAAGTAGACATCGGGGAAATACGGTAAAATAATTTATCACTCAAATCCAATTACAGGAACGCGCATTTACTTTTCCTGATATCGTTGACGGTTGGGCTATTCATTTTAGGCAGTTATCCGCACATATTCTTCATCCAATGTGTTTGATCAAAATACTATTTACAAGCCGATATAGATCTACTCTCCATCCAAGAAATCTGCATGCTGTTAACAATCAGAGAAAACTCTAACAAGAAAACCATAGGTGATATATATGTTGGATCTCCTCCTGTGCCAACGACATATCGCTCGACTCATTGGGCAGCCAACCAAGAGTGTCATACTTAACATACTCTCAAATCACCAACATGAGAGTATCTGATGGATATGGATGGAAATACCACGCCAAATGCCCACAAAACAACACACCGTTGTATCTTACGATCGGTTTCGGATCAACTCGTGACCAGTATTCACGACAATATAACCAAAACGCGTAGATCAGCATATTCTCTCATGGAGGCAGGGTTACATGGGGTGAACGGATTTGATACCGGCCCTGCCTGCAAATTCGTTTCGACTTATATTACTCCAACTATAGTGTATTGAATGGAGATTCTCATACCAAGCAGGCGCGAGGAAGCCCCCCTGGAGCGTTCATCTAAGAAACAACTCAGATTCTCTCCATGCCAAATACAACTGCAGATACTGCCGTGAATGTGATAACAGAACTTATGACTCTTGAAGCTGAACTTCACAAGTGAGCGCTGGCCTTATTCGGAAATATTTGTCGATCATATTGACTCGGCGATAAAGCAACTAGCAGACTTAGTGCTGCTTAGAATTCTAACACATGGAATCTACAACCAGCTCCGTGTAGTGGCAGGACGAAAATAAACAAACTACCATGCTATAAGTAGAGTGGTACATGTAGTTACGCTTGCCAGTTGCGCTGCCAGGCGATGCTTTTTTAGCTCACCTGGTCCAAAGGACCATGGTGAGCTTATGCCATACCGAAGCGTCCGTCGTCCCTCGTCCGTCCGTCAACTTTTCCTTTAAATGCATCTAGTCTTGAACGTCCAAGTAGATTTTTACTTAATTTGGTCTGGAGCATCCTTAGGCCAACAGGACTCAATTTTGTATAAACGGTGGGTGTGGCCCCTCTGGAGCAGAGGGGCTGGGCCAAATAATGGAAATAGAGGTAAAACCTTTAAAATCCTTCTTCTACCTTAGGAATTAAGGGATTTTCTCCTACATTAGTCTGGAGCATCCTTGGGCCAAGGGGACTCAATTTTGTATAAACGGTGGGTGTGGCCCCTCTGGAGCAGAGGGGCTGGGCCAAATANCCTTATATTGGAAATATATGGTAACACCTTAAACTTTCTTTTACCGTAGGGATGAAGGGATTTTATTCTAATTTATTCTGGCGCAGCTTTAGGACCGAGGAGACTCAATTTTGTATAAACAGCGGGTGTGGCTCCACTGGAGCAGAGGGGCGGGGCCAAATAATGGAAATAGAGGTAAAACCTTTAAAATCCTTCTCCTACCGTAGGGATTAAGGGATTTTATCCTGATTTAGTCTGGAGTATCCTTGGGCCAAGGGGACTCATTTTTTTTTTATAAACATTGGGTGTGGCCCCCTGGGGGTAGAGGTGGGGTTGGGGGGCGAATATGGGAAATAGACGTAAAACCTTTAAAATCCTTCTTCTACCATAGGGATGAAGGGATTTCATCCCAATTTGGTCTGGAGTATCCTTGGGCAAAAGGGACTCAATGTTGTATAAACAGTGAGTGTGGCCTCCTTTGGGGCAGAGGGGCGGGCCCAATAGGGGAAACAGAGAAAATTCTTCTTCTTCTGTAGGAGGACAGGATTTTGTCCATATTTGGTATGAAGCACCCTTTGGTGAAGGGGAACCAACATTGTATAAACGGTTGGCCTGACTCCCCTGTGAGCAGAGAGGCGGGCCCAAAAATGGATATAGAGGAATAACTTTAATCTTCCGTTGGGATGAAGGTATTTCGACCAAATTTGATAGGGGTAATTTAACAAATTCTTTAAAATTCTTATTCTTCTATAGGAATGACAGGATTTTGTCCATATTTGGTCTAAATTAAGCATTCTTTGGTAAAGGGGACTATATTTTAATAAACGTTGGGTCTGACCACCTGGGGCGGGGCCCAATAGTGGAAACATAGCAAATTCTTCAAAATACTTCTTCTTTTGTAGGAATGACAGGATTTTTCTCCAAATTTATAACGAATCACCCTTGGGTGAAGGGGAACCAATTTTGTATAAACATTGGGTTTTAACCCCCTAGGGCAACGGGGCGGGGCCAAATAGGGAAAATAGACAAAATAGCTTTAAAATCCTTATTCTTCTGTAGAAATGACAGGATTATGACCATATTTGGTCTAAAGCATCCTGACGTGAAGGGAAACTTATTTTGTATCAACGGTGGGTCTGATCCCCTGGGGGCAGAGGGGCGCGGCCCAATTGTGGAAACATAGCAAATTCTTCAAAATCCTCCTTTTCCTGTAGAAATGACAGGATTTTGTCCAATTGCATATAAATATAACCCCTTACATTCCACCCAGTGTAACAAAGTAAGTTTTACCAGAAAAAAACAGTTCACAGTAGGGCTGTGTTATTTAGACGTTTTGATCCGGATTAGTTATTGGAAAAATATAATTAATTAAATGTCAGGAGAGCATACTATCCAGATATTTCTCAGAGATAAGAATATCACTTAGGGGCAATATATGTTAGAACAGCATACGTTCCATTTGAATTTAATTTGACCGACAGATAGGAGGGAACGACAGGTTGTTACAGAAGATAGAATGATAATGATTAACTGTATACGTGTACATGTCTAAAAAAACATAGTTATTTGTTATAAATAAGAACGGCACGGAACGTCGGGAAACAACTAATGGGGAATGCCTGAGGATGACTTTGGGACATTCTGCGATGACAGGCAGCATTAAGATCCGAGAGCGAGTGAGAACCCTTGTACCCGAGTTGAAATAAACTTGAACTTTATCTGAGTTAAACCCTTGTGTTACATCAGGTAGAAAAAAGAGACATTTGGAAAGGGTTAGTTGTGTTGTATGCTCAGTTCTTCTTGGAAAAACCCATACCATTTAGAAATGGTAAGTTTCACATTTTATGTATTTCATTGATAAGCTCTCTGATATTACTTAATCTAGGATGTTTGGTTAATTGTTTAATAGAAATTAGAATTGGGATTGGTGATTTCATTGTGAATTCATTTTTTTTAAATGCTAAATTATCATACTTTTGTTTATATTGGATGCATTTCATGATTAAAAGGTATTACATTGAAATATGGTTAGAATATGGATGAAACCTTAACTCGCCAGTTATGTAGAAGAAAAGTCCATTGTTGTAATAAGTTTACTTGTTTTCCCTTGGTACTGCAGTAAATGACCAGACTACATGCACATGTATTTACAGTTGTGGGATCGCACAACGATACACGATATTCAGTGTGCGCACGGTGTGTGCACGATGTGCGAACGATACAAATCTTAGACGATTGTGCGATGAGAATCGTTGTTGGTGTTAATTGAGAAATGGCTTTACAATTTACCATATGTATTATTATAATATAGAGCTATATGTTGATGCTTTATAGGGTAAACACTGTGATATAAGTAAGTGAAATGTATGTAACTATGTAACTTAATAACTATAATAATAATATACAACATTGATGTAGCGTCCTATATAATTTGCAAAATTACTCGAATGCGCTTTACACATAAATGATAGTATTCCTACAGTGACAGTTATAGAAAACAGTAGATAGAAAAACAACATACTAATCAGCATGATACATTAGGTAACAAAACATTTATCTCCATTTGCATATACGTATATGTATATATACAAATGGTGGTGTGTCCATGTTGTCTACGCAAAAGAGCCTACACTGCAGAAGTAAAACAGGTAAAAGGATGGGTCTTTATATCACTCTTGAATTCAGCAAAAGGTTTTGACGTCCTGGTACAATGTATCAGATAGCAAATTATTTTGACAACGTTGCCGAAACTCTTCCAAAACACCAATTTCCATTAGATATAGTAAGATATTTTGGGACAGACAATAAGGATTCTCCGACTGCAGTGATCGTGACGACTGATACAGGAGGGTGATAGGCTCATGTAAATACTTGGGAGCTGTTCCAAATATTGCCTTGTATGTGTGTTCACCGAGATGTTGATTTGCGAACTGTACCTAGCACTGATGTGATGCGTTTTTTCTTTCGAGTACGAGCAAATAGACGTTTGGACCCTCTGCAGACGACTACTAGTAATTAGTTAATCAGATATACCACAAAGTAGGGCATAACCATAGTCCAACCGAGAGGTAACAAGGCAATGTACCAAAGTCATGCATGCATCTGCAGTTTTAAGCTGCCGGCATTGACCTTAAGCTGGAGAGCCATTGTTTGCTGACACTTTGGAATAAGACGATTGGTTACTTCTTTCATGATTTAGCGAGGTTTTCTTTTATGGAATCAAAACTGTCCTGTGGTTTGATATAAGTGTGTCTTCGTCATTACAATGATAGCGAAGAGTAAATCTATCAGATCGATTATGAATAAAGGCAAAATTTGTGTGGTCATAACAGCGACCCTTGGGGAACCCTAAATTCTAGTATTTTATCATTCGAGGTGGTAGATCATATGGCAACACACTGTCGTTTTTCACTCAAATAGGAATGTATCCAGTATGGTGCGTTACCAATTACCAAGAGTTCTCTAGAAGTTTGAAAAGTAAATCATGGTCTAGGACGTCCATTAAAAAAATAAACTAACAAGTCCAGCATGACAAGCGCCGCTCTGCTCTTGTTATCCAATGCAAAAGCTTTATCATTATATACAAGTAAGAGGGCCATCTCAGTAAGGTGTCCTGATTGCAGGTTGTCATGGAGTCAGTTTGCATGGAGATGAACTTCTAAACGCATGGACGCATTCTTCTCTAAAATATTAGACAGAAGATTTGGTGCAGGGCGGTAGTTCTTCAAGTCCTCCCTGTCGATTCCAACCTTCGTCAGAAGTAATCTAACATGTGCCTTCTTGAAACACAATAGAACCTGTGACACAGTCAGTGATTTGTTCCATGATTGAGGTAATCAAAGTAAGCAGTGCTTCAAGACATTGCTTTAGTAGGTCTTTGAAAAGTGGATCCAGCTCACAGGACTTCAATTGCGCGGTCATGATGATATTGCGCTACTCGCCCTTGGTTGTTGAGATGTCTTTAAATGATTCCTCATCCAATTGAATGTCAGCAATCCTGACAGATATATCATTTTCAGCAGAACAGTTCACTGTGCAAATATTTTTTCCGTCGATTCGTCCGTATTTACGTATGTTTAATTCTTTGTCATCGCTCTAATGACTTCCTTTATCAACGGAATTTCATGAAACTTCATACAGGTATTCAGTTTGGCTATTCCTTTAACAAGTCACTATTTTGGGTTTCTAACTTGAAGGTCAAGGTCGCTGTAGCTGTTTTTAGAAAAAGTACATTGCCATCGCTCTAGAGACTTCATTTCTCAACGGAATGTCAAGGATTTGGTAAGGCAATGCATTGAACAAGTTCGCATTTCGGATTACTGCTTTGAAGGTCAAGGTCACAGTTACTAAGTTGGAAAAACTTTTTCATCTACAGACTTTATTACTCAACGGAATGTCATAGAACCCATACAAGTGTTTGGTATGGCAATGCTCTGAACAAGGTTGTGTTTCCAGTCTGTACGTTGACGGTCAAGGTCACTGTTTTTATTTAAAAAAAAAAAAACGTTGTCATCGTTCTACTGAGTTTATTCCTCAACGGAATTTCATGAAACGTCATATAAGTGTTTGGTATGACAATGCCTTGAACAAATTTGTGTTTCGGGTTTCTACGATGAAGGTCAAGGTCACTTCTTTTATTTATTTCATTCCTCAACGTGTGAATGCTAGGTGATTTGTATCACTTATGCTGCCTTGTTCAGAAAGTAATCACCGAACTTGTTCGACAAGTCCTTTTCAACTTGGTAGGAGGCTTTCACCTTTCTGATTCATAAGGTTTTTGCTAAAGAGCTGTCGTTCGTCCCTTCCACATTCTGTAGTTTTTCCGAACAACAATCCTTCTAGGATTAAATGAGAAGTTAACTAACTAGCTGGCAATGTTCCTATAAATGTGTTGGTGAACGTATTTTTCAGTCCTTTGCCACCGTCTCACTGCTTTTCTATGGTTTCGTTTTCCATGTGGATTTTTTCATTATACCACGGGGCATTAGGTCACACAATTTTCACCTCAGTTTGTAAGGTTTCTATATCAGCGCTTCTATACAAGATATGTATGGTTCAACACGATCATCAAATCAACTTTAAGTGGACTTCAGGACAGAAGAAGACTGAATAAGTTTGAGGAAATTTGATATGGAATTTTCGCCAAATTTCTGGAAGCTTACCTCCTTTCCTGCACGATCTGGCTTACTACGATTCAACGCTGCCTGGACAGCATGGTGATCATCGGTTGGTTACCCTTTATATCACTTAAACATCGATCCATCACTGAAATCTATCCATGAATGATCGGGCTATCTTCCCTTGTAATGAACATATCTAGTGTGTGGCCAATTTGTGTTTGTAGATTCTGTCACATGTTGTATCAGATCCCGAAAATCAAGTCGCCTAGAGAACTGAAGGGCATCAACATTATAAAAATGGAAATTTAGGTCACCCATGAAAATAATCTGTTGTGGTACAACAACCTGATGGTCTAAAAAGGCAAACCGCTCATCAACACAAAGTGTTTCGAAACCCGTTCTGTTTAGCTGGAGGAGGCCTGTAAATGATACACAATCTGAATTTCTATCACCAGCATTTACAGAACCAGTCATGTGCTCAATGTGTGCGTAAACACCATCATGGTTATGAGAGAGATGCCTCACACATATACCTTTCTTAAACATAACAGCCACCCACCACAACGTCTGCTGATTAAAACGTTGTTGAGGAATTGATAGCCTGTTGCTATTCGCTCTGCTAGTACCTGATCATCGATATGCAAACCTACAAAATGTAACCAGGATTCTGTTAATGCCAAAGTAGCAATGTCCTTATCTGTTACATGTACAAAATCTCCGATGGACAGTTACTTGTTCTTCACCAAGCGACAGTTCAATGACACTGAGTTCAGAGGAATAACTGACTTAAAACGACCGGTTTGATAACCTGTGAATTCTCGTACAATACCAATAATCATGGAGACCGTGTGGAAGTAGTTGTGATGCCTGATACTTCTTTTGGTGTAGTATAACCATGCACAAATGTGTTCGGCCAGATCATTTGTGGTGGCCGGCTGGGCAGAATTACCGAATTGCCAGTGTTTAGGTCAGAGTGGTTACCGACACTGGTCCCAAAGTTAGTAATACCGACTACACGTGGAATTTACCTGATAACACCGTTTCGCGCCCATGCCACACGCCTTGTTCGAAAAGTTTTGGGCAAATTCGACTTTTGAAGACCCTCCAAAAACCGTTTACTGATACCAGGCCCAACTTTTCAAAGTACCAGGAGAACATTTCTTTTATAGTTTTACATATCTGACCGTTATATCAACCTCCACTGATCTTAAAGATAAAGGTTTAAAATTTCACAATTTGGAAATCTTCGGTATAATAGAGATGTCCACACTAGTCGCCTCCAAGATGGTATGTAATAAGATGATTTATTTGGAAGTTAAAAGAGAAGAATATACAAATAAAATGATCCTTCAACTGTCCTAGTTTTTACAACAAAAGCAAAACAAAAGCCCCAGAAAACGTAGCAGTATAACATGTCTAGACGGGTCTTACATGGATATCTTCTTAAGCTAACATTGTGGTGAAATGATATCAAATAAAGATAAGCCAAAAAGATACAGAAATATTAATCTCAATTACTAATATTTAACTAAAAATCCATTCAACCAAGGAACAAAAGTACAACAAGTCTGAAGATGGTCCCGCATTAGTCGCCTCTTATGTAAACATACTGTACAAAGTTTGCGAGCTGTTGAGTAATACGTTTTAATGGTTTCGATTAAGTTATTACGTACTTTTGTTACTTCCTATCATCTACCCGCGCTTGGTTAGAAATATTTAGTTGGCAATAATAAATTTGATTGTAATGTATATAATTTGATCGCAGTTTGTTGGTAACAACACTTGGACCCAGCCATATGTTTTATTCTGTTTGTATGCATACTGATGCTATGCAATTAACAATTAATTTGAAAACTCTTAAGACTATTCCATCCTCGAGATGTGTTTGAATTTAGAACATCCGAGTTTGAAGAAAGGTTTTGCAATTTTAGTTAGGTTTTCCCATTTGACTCCGCCCCTGAGGCCCTATGAATAAAATCTTACAATTTCTAATATGTAAACAGATTTTCTGTAAGGTAGGTGTATTGGAGGAAATATTCGATTAAAATGTTTTAAAAGAATTATACAGAATAAAAAGGCCCTATGGATTTTAAGTGTGTTGTGTACGCAAGAATTATTTTCATGCCTTGTTGAGTCTGAGTATGATTATGAGTGTGTGAAGTTTGTTAAGATGTCATCTAGTTCAACCTATAAAACGGTTAGCGTGGAATCCATTTTACATTTGTGGCAGAGACGATATTTGTGATATCTATATTTATAATATTACGGTATATACATATGTTCTGATATAGTAATAGCGATCTTCATATTGTGGTATAGTTAGTTCCTTATTTTGGCCTCTTTGGTTCATTGGTTCATTGATTATGACACCGTTGTAAGCGTCAGTCGCTTCTTGAGGTGCTTCTTAATTCTGTCCACTTCACTTCCGGTTGCATTAGGAGGTATTGAAGAAGACTTGTTTCTCAATAACTAGTGAAAATTATTTACAGGTGCAGTGGGTGATAACAAGGGTAGTATAATAATTTCATATAAGATAAGGGTATTCAGTTATAAAAAAGGACAGACAGGCCTGTATAGACCTGTCATGATACCTGTACTTAGAAGTATAGATATTTAAAGGGTTTGATGAGTTAAAAAAAGTACTGAATTTGGATTGAACATTTGGGAGGTTGTATGTGTTAATTATATAACCCAACTAATTAGTAGAAGCTTGGTTCGAACTTGATGGGGTGATTTATCCAGTATTTGTTTAACCTGGTCTTAAAGGAAAACAGAGATGGGGCATTAACCACTTGATCAGAGAGACCGTTCCAATCATTTACAATTCTAAATTTGAACGAATGGGCACGCAGATTACTTCTACACCTCAGTTTTTCAAGTTTCTGGTTGTGACCTCTGGTTGTTCTTGTTGCATTGATTTTTAGAAAGTCATCTTTGATGTTGTCTATCCCATTTATTATCTTAAAGGTTTGAACCATATCTGACCTTAGTCTCCTGTACTCCATTGTTGGTAGCCCAAGAGCCTTAAGTCTTTCAGGATAGGATAGGTCTTTGATACCAGGGACCAGTTTGGTGGCTCTTCTTTGCACATTTTCTATAGATATCTTATCCTTTATAAGCATGGGTGCCCAAACTACAACAGCGGTCTCTAGATATGGTCTTACAAGGGATTTGTATAGGGTAATGAACATTTCTTTGTTTACACAACTAAAGGTCCTAAAGATCATTCCTACATTTCTGTTTGCTTTTGCTACTGACAGGTTTACATGTTCACTAAACTTAAGATTAGTGTCAATAGTCACCCCTAGATCCCTTTCACTGGCAACAGATTGGAGTTTGTGAACNCTTGTGTGACCGGTGGCTTTTGGCGCGATATTTATCAGAGACGACATGACGTCTTGACGAAGCAGACAAGACAGGACACTGGTAAGAAATTCACTAACTTGCACTAATTAATACTTCTAATTCTAAATCATCTGTTTCCATTTATATTGTCAAATTGATAGATACGATCATACTAGTTAATTCTTGATTCGTTATTAGCTGTACGGTATATATATACTGCGTCATTTTACTTGTATTTTATATATACGTGTTTCTTTGTCATACAGAAATTACGAGTACACGTAATAACCTCGGATAATTCCGTACGACTTCAAATGGCCCTGTTCCACAAATAGGTACAGTTTTCTATTTTAAACTTATAGTAATGTATTGATGAATGTATTTTATTGTACTCTTTGTATATTTATTAAGTAACCTCCGTACCAATAAATACTGAGCTAAGATAAGATTTACATCATATGTTCAATATTACATGTGTATAAATATCAGTAAATATAATGTAAATCTAGATGTAATATAACTTTTATAACTTATAGAACTATAATCTTACATGTAACATTTCAAGATAACTTCTTGTAAATTCAGTGTGCTACATGTTTATGTGCGTTATGAATGAGTTGTAGATCCCATACATATATCTGAAATGTAATTATTATATGATTGCAGGGTTTAATCATTTATGTCTAAAGAATGGGAACTACGCACAATAAATCGTGAAGAACTCTCACAGTGTTTGTTGATGTTTATCTACAAAATTCACCACTGTTACACATCGTTCGTTTTATATTTCATTTGTTGCCAACGTTGAAATTGCTTTTTTCATGTCACTGTTTGCCCTGGTTGAATACCATACAACAGTAGAGCACTGTGTACATCCATCTGTGAAATGTCGATATCATCGCTGTTGTTATTGGTATGGAGCTGAGATATACACAGTGTAAAGGACCCGATCGAGGTGACAATGATAGGTAAGGCTTCTGCATTTGTCATATTCCCAACTGTCTTTAAGATTGTTTTGTTGAACTTATTTTGTATCAGAATGATGATGATGAGACATGCTTGCATGTTATATCACATATAAATTCAGACATCGAAACAACAAGTACTACCCTGAGAAATACCCTTAAATAATAGGTTTTTTTTCATTATCAAACATGGTATATCGAGATCGTTTTATGCGTAAATAGTGAGAACCACTTTTATTATATTTGGTGTCAGGGCCTTGTAGATATTGTGACCCACTGTTATCATATATGTCACGGCCATGTAGATATTGTGATACACTGTCTTTATTTGTGTCAGGGCCACGTAGATATTGTGACCCACTGTTATTATATGTGTCAGGGCCATGTAGATAATGTGACCCACGAGCACTGTTAGTATAGTGCAAGGGCCATGTAGATAGTGTGACCCACTGTCTTTATATGTGCAAGGGCCATGTAGATAGTGTGACCCACTGTTTTTATATGTGTCAGGGCCACGTAGATATTGTGACCCACTGTCTTTATATGTGTCATGGCCATGTAGATAGTGTGACCCACTGTCTTTATTTGTGTCAGGGCCATGTAGATATTGTGACCCACTGTCTTTAGATGTGCCAGGGCCATGTAGATAGTGTGACCCACGAGCACTGTTAGTATATGTGTCAGGGCCCTGACACATATAAAGACAGTGGGTCCCACTATCTACATGGCCCTGACACATATGCTAACAGTGCTCGTGGGTCACACTATCTACATGGCCCTGGCACTATACTAACAGCGCTCGTGGGTCACACTATCTACATGGCCCTGACACAAATAAAGACAGTGGGTCACACGATCTACATGGCCCTGACACATATAAAGCCAGTGGGTCACACTATCTACGTGGCCCTGACCCATATAAAGACAGTGGGTCACACTATCTAAGTGGCCCTGACACATATAAAGACAGTGTATCACAATATCTTTATATGTGTCAGGGCCATGTAGAGAGTGTGACCCACTGTCTTTATATGTGTCATGGCCATGTAGATAGTGTGACCCACTGTTTTTATATGTGTCAGGGCCACATAGATAGTGTGACCCATTGTCTTTATATGTGTCAGGGCCATTTAGATAGTGTGACCCACTGTCTTTATATGGGTCAGGGCCACGTAGATAGTGTGACCCACTGGCTTTATATGTGTCAGGGCCACATAGATAGTGTGACCCATTGTCTTTATATGTGTCAGGGCCATTTAGATAGTGTGACCCACTGTCTTTATATGGGTCAGGGCCACGTAGATAGTGTGACCCACTGGCTTTATATGTGTCAGGGCCATGTAGATAGTGGGACCCACTGTCTTTATATGTGTCAGGGACATGTAGATAGTGTGACCCACTGTCTTTATATGTGCCAGGGCCATGTAGATAGTGCGACCCACTGTCTTTATGTGTCAGGGCCATGTAGATAGTGTGACCCACTGTCTTTATATGTGTCAGGGCCATGTAGATATTGTGATACACTGTCTTTATATGTGTCAGGGCCATGTAGATAGTGTGACCCACTGTCTTTATATGTGTCAGGGCCATGTAGATAGTGTGACCCACTGTCTTTATATGTGTCAGGCCCATGTAAATTTTCTGAATAGTTGTTTTTATACGTGTCAGGCCCATGTGGATATTCTGATCCACCGTCTCAATTTAATCAAATTAGCAAATATAATCAAATCGTTGGTCATTTATACGCGAGTCTTCTATCATTTTTATAAGCCCGTCGTCCGACGGGTCGTATTATGGTATGGGCTGCGTTGTCCGTCCGTCCGGACGTCCGTCTGTTAACTTTTCTTCGTCATCGCTTTCCTGCCTTCATTCATATATATTTAAATATATATGATATTTAAATGCTATTCGGCAGACTTTTGCCCCTTTTTCATTGCGGGGCTATGCTCCTTTCATTGCCAAATAAGGACATTTTGTAGTAAATGCAAGAATTTGTTTTTAATCAATTCCTTTCAAATTTGGTATGGTAATGCTGGAAGCAATAATGCTCAACATATATTACGGGGTTTTTCTGTCGAGTTTCAACTTTCCGCGTTTTGGCGTATTACACTTGACAAAGCAACACTGTACTTCATCTTTGCCGTTAACTTTTGCTTGTTTACACGATAACTCAAACAATTGCTCTCCGATTTTTATTAAACTTCTTGGTTGTTTCCTTGCCTGAATGCTTTAAATGAGTTCTTAAATCGTGGCATTTAAACGCTATTCTGCAGAGTAATGCCCTTTTTTTTATTGCCAAATCAGAGCATTCCGTCGAAACAGCATTTTTTTTAATTATTTGTTTAATTCTTTTCAAATTTAGTATGGTAATACAAAAATCAAACATGTTTAACATATATAACAGGTTTGTTGTCGCGTTCCAAATGCTCATACCAAATTTATACACATATTCAAACGTTCTAAGATAGCTTTAATGAGTTCGTGTTTCAGCAACACCAACTCCTTGTTATTTCAGCATTCGTCTTCAATAAAATGAAACACGTTTGACTATCATTCATCTTACAATCGAATTTCTCACCTCAATATTTAATGTATTATGAATATTATATTATAATATCTGGGTGCAAATTGCATTTCAAGACTCCTACCTCAAAGCCAAGGTTCTAGTGTTAGTAATAGCAACATTTACTTCAAAAGTGTAATTCTGAATCACAAAAAAAGCTTTCGCCATAAACACAGTAAATCAATGACAGGGTCACAGTCACCAACAAAACAGTGGCAGTAAACACATTTATATCATATGTCACTACCTGCTTCCAATATATCAATACCCTTCCGAGGGTCTGACGGGCGTATCATACTTCCTCTCGCGATGCTCGTGTTCTCAATTCATTTGATATTTAATGAAAAACACCAATTATATGTGAGGAGAGTCCTGAACATTGACTGGGTCGATCACAGGAGGGCTGATAAGTGGTTACAGCAATCGTCTAGAGTTCAAATCTCAGTCATAAACTAGTTTCATTGTTTTCTCGCCCACGTGGACATGACTCTAAAATTGTGAGAATAGATTCATCTTCATCAATGTTAAGGTAATTTTCTTATGTTTTACTGAAATTTTGGCAAATATAAATGCTTAAATCATTTGCTTCATTTGCCTTTTTCCCCTTTTTAGCATGTTGGCGATACGGCGTGCTATTTTGCAACAGTTTCCTGATATTTGGAGGTTATTATTTTCTGCAAATCCCAATCAGTCTACAAAACGAGATCATGAATAGTCATGTAAGTATGTTTGGTGCATCACTCAGTGAGCAACGACCTATGTCTAGTACATATGTACGTCACAAAACATCACTCAGAAAGTGACAACCTATGTCTAGTATACAACAGCATACCACTCAGTGAGTGACAATGTATGTCTAGTACACAACAACACACCACTCAGTGAACGACGACCTATGTCTAGTACACAACAACACACCACTCAGTGAGTGGCGTTCTATGTCTAGTACACAACATCACACCACTCCCTGAGTGACGACCTATGTCTAGTGCGTAACAAAACACCACTCAGCAAGTGACGACCTATGTCTAGTGCGTAACAACGACCTATATCTTGTACACAACACAACACGACTCAGTGAGTGAGGACCTATGTCTAGTACACAACAACCTGTCACTCAGCGAGGGACGACCTATGTCTTGTACATAACGACACACCACTCAGTGAACGACGACCTATGTCTAGTACACAACAACACACCACTCAGTGAGTGGCGTTCTATGTCTAGTAAACAACATCACACCACTCCCTGAGTGACGACCTATGTCTAGTGCGTAACAAAACACCACTCAGCAAGTGACGACCTATGTCTAGTGCGTAACAAAACACCACTCAGTGAGTGACGACCTATATCTTGTACACAACACAACACGACTCAGTGAGGGACGACCTATGTCTTGTACATAACGATACACCACTCAGCGATCGAGTGACGACATCTGTCTAGTACAAAGCAATACACCACTCGGTGAGTGACAACCTTCGTCTAGTACACAACAACACGTCACCCAATGAGTGACGTCCTATGTCTTGTAAACAACAACACACCACTCAGCAAGTGACGACATATCTCTTGTACACGACAACACATCACTCAGCGATCGAGTGACGACCTTTGTCTAATCACAACAACACACCAATCAGCAAGTGACTACATATGTCTAGTATGCAACAACACACCACTCCGTGAGTGACGACATATGTCTAGTACACAACAACATGCAGCAACACACCACCCAATGGGTGACGAACGGTGTCTAGAACACAACAACATGTCACTCAGCGAGGGACGACACATCTCTTGTACACATCAACACACCACCCAGTGAGTGTCGACCTATATCGAGTTCAAAACAACACATCACTCAGTGAGGGACGACCTATGTCTTGTTCACAATAACACACCACTCAGCAAGTGACGACATATGTCTGGTATGCAACAACACACCACCTAATGAATTACGACCTATGTCTTGTACACAACAACACACCACTCAGCGAGGGACAACATATGTCTAGTACACAACAACACACCACTACGTGAGTGATGACCGATGTCTAGTGCGTAACAACACACCACTAAGTGAGTGACGTTATATGTCTAATACACAACAACACACCATTCAGCGAGTGACGACATCTGTCTAGTACAAAACAACACATCACCCAGTGAATGTTGACTTATGTCTACCATCAGTGTACCCAAAACGGGACACTTATATCAAAACGGACCAAGACACTGTCTTGCAATATAAAGAAATATTTTGATGTATACAGTTTTCATTTGATGTACTGTTTTGACATTTTAACTATACAAGTTTTTTTATGCTGTTCATCGTTACAATTGAAAGGTAAGAATAATTACCAAAATAAAAATTAAGAGATTTGGATATCATTTTCAAAATTGTATTATATCGAAACTAAAGCTAGCATTGAGAAAAAAATTGATCAGATCTCCCTTTGACTCTAAAAGATTTGAACAATTAATAATTTTCTGTTGATATTAATCGTTTATTCCCCAATATGATCTAAAATAACCGTAAAACACTTTGTGAGTGACGACCAATGTCTATTATACATCAACACACCACTCAGTAGGTGATGAACCGATGTCTGTTATAATAACAAGCTACTCGAGATGACCAGTAAGTGATGATCCTATTTCTATTACACAATTATATAAATACCCATTTTAATTCTATTGACCTATAGTACTTTTGATGTGTTCTAAATGGACGGAAACTTCATAGTGTGCAGTAAAACTCATTTTCGATATTGTTTTTTTCATGGACTTTTATACCGATAAAGTGATGCATCCTTACTTCATATTCATTTAGATATGTTATCACGCCGTTTAGAATGTTAACTGACTATAGGATTACAGAAAACTATTTTGCAGATAAACTGTAAATTCCATTTAAATACATTCACACATATCTAAAGAAGAAAGGGATTGACAACTAGCATGTCATATACAGCTGTACAAGCCTTTCACTCATATTGTTAAAAAGTAAAGCAAACATTAACCATGTTACACAGTAGAGCAAACATTAACCATGTTACATAGTAAAGCAAACATTAACCATGTTACATAGTAAAGCAACCATTAACCATGTTACATAGTAGAGCAAACATTAAACATGTTACATAGTAAAGCAACCATTAAACATGTTACATTGTAAAGCAACCATTAAACATGATACATAGTAAAGCAACCGATAAACATGTTACATAGTAAAGGAACCATTAAACATGTTACATAATAAAGCAACCGATAAACATGTTACATAGTGAAGCAAACATTAACCATATTACATAGTAAAGCAACTATTAACCATGTTACATAGAAAAGCAACCATTAATTATGTAACATAGTAAAGCAACCACTAATTATGTTACATAGTAAAGCCAACATTAACCATGTTACGTAGTAAAGCAACCATGTTTAATGGTAAAGTTTCATTAACCATGTTTAAAGGTAGACAAACATTAACCATTTTAATGGTAAACATCCATTAACCATGTTTGATAGTTAACATACATTAACATGTTTAATGGTAAACTTTCTTTAACCATGTTTAAAAGAAGACAAACATTAACCATGTTACATAGTAAAGCAAACATTAACCATGTTACATAGTAAAGCAACCATGTTTAATGGTAAACTTTCATTAACCATGTTTAAAAGTAGACAAACATTAACCATTTTAATGGTAAACATCCATTAACCATGTTTGATAGTTAACATACATTAACCATGTTTAATGGTAAACTTTCATTAACCATGTTTAAAAGTAAACATACATTTACCATGTTAAATGGTAAAATTGTATTAAACATGTTTAAAGTAGACAAACATTAACCATTTTAATGGTAAACATACATTTACCATGATTAAAAGTAAACTTTCATTAACCATGTTTAAAAGTAGACAAACATTAACCATGTTTAATTGTGAACATACATTAACTATGTTTAATGGTAAACATACATTAACCATGTTAAATGATAAACTTTCGTTTACTTTGTTTAATAGTGAACATACATTAACCATGTTTAATGGTAAACTTTCATTTACTATGTTTAATAGTAAACATACATTAACCATGTTTAATAGTAAACTTTCATTAACCATGTTTAAAAGTAGACAAACATTAACCATGTTTAAAAGTAGACAAACATTAACCATGTTTAAAAGTAGACAAACATTAACCATGTTTAATGGTAAACATACATTAACCATGTTTAATGGTAAACATACATTAACCATGTTAAATGGTAAACATACATTAAACATGGTTAAATAGTTAATATACATTTACCATGTGTAATGGTAAGCATACATTAACCATGTTAAATGGTAAACATACATTAAACATGGTTAAATGGTTAACATACATTAACCATGTTTAAAAGTAGACAAATATTAACCATTTTAATGGTAAACATACATTAACCATGTTTAATGGTAAACTTGCATTAACCATGTTTAAAAGTAAACATACATTAACCATTTTAATGGTAAACATACATTAACCATGTTTAATGGTAAACTTTCATTAACCATTTTAATAGTAAACATACATTATAATGTGTCATTTTTATGTCATACTTAAGTAATGTGTCAACCATTTATAGCAGTTTTTGACAAATATCAGTCTGCTGGTCAGACACAACCTGGTGGTCAGTATAGACCGATCGTCCACTCACTCACACCTTTCAGTGCTTCCGAAAACAGAAAAATCAAATGTCGTACAATGAAATCGTCAGTTAATTTTATTCTTGTTGACAAGTAAGCAAATCATAGAAATATCCGAAGGTTTAATTATTTGATATTACTCAGTGGTTTTAAAGACTTTCAAATCGGTACAAAACCCTCGCCAAGCCTTGGGTTTCACTGAATTAGAAAATTCATTATCTCTATCATATACTACACGGCTTAAACGAGTCGTGTTGTCTTTGGTATGTATAGAGAGGCCAGTTGGAAGCTAAGCTAAGAGTGCAAATCGATGGCAGAAGCCCACAAAAGAATGTAACTCGTATTTTACATAAAGAAATTCTAGCTATTACACCATCAAATAGTCTATTGTGTCGTTAAATTGCAATTTTCAGTGTCATTGGCATAGGGATGCAATACGAGAAATGAGAATGGCTTTTCTTCTTACAAATTTTTAAGAAATGTAAAATTTTCTTGCAAACGTCTTCTGGAATTTGTTCTGGTGCGATTAATATGAGATATTGATTGAAATAAAACTATAACTTTAAAACGGGGATTTTTTTATCGAGGTTTCATATATCTTTTTTAGGAATTTAGGATTTTTTTCAAAACCGTAGATTTTACAGGAAATGAATCATCTATTATCTTTCATTCCTAATAGAACAAATCTCGTGTAATTTGCTCTAAAATCAAAATTTAAATGATTCAAAGAACTATTTGTGAATGCCATTTAACATTGAAAAAACCACCACCGCAAAACACCTTATTATCAACAACAATGACTGTTCTAGCTTGTGTAGATCTATTCCTAATAACTAGTATTTACTGCTTGTAAATGTATGGATGAAACATGTAGTGTTCTGTATGTAAATATCTTGCGGGGGGGGGGCGGGGGGGTATTCCTGAGTGATTTACTCCCTGGCCTACCAGATTAAGCAAGTACATGTAATTAATTAAATTGTACAATATTATCTAGTGAGAGGTGTTCCAGTTGTTAGGTAGAGCAGACTCCCTGCTCTTACCATGACACCCTCTTCTACGTTGTTTTTGCATAGATGCGCATCATAAACCAACCCGCTGACACAAAGACCAATTTTATATTGTACTATAAAATCCAATTTGACGAAAGTTTCCGATAAGGGGTTATCTGTTAAACACTTTGTTTTATTAAATCTGTTGTAAGTATTTTCTGTTTACAGTATTCTTACAATGTATCAAACCACACGGAGGACCAGGCCAACTGTAACGTGTGTCTCGGTCTGGGAGAGGTCCGGTATAACATATTATTCTCCATTGCCAGATGGACGTACGTATTTGATGACCTTACAAATGGTCATTGCTCTGTGACACGCACCCACAAATATTTCCCAAAATGCTTGAAAAGAGAGATAATTTCTGAATACAAATGTATTGTATACTCTCGTGATACAGAAGTTACTGTGTTTTCAAAAACGTCGATAATTTTGTAGTGTCTCATCCTGAAGAGATAAGATGAACTGAATACTAACGTAGCATTTACATTACATAACGTTTAATTGCTTTGATTGTTTAATGATATATATTGTATGCGTAATTAAACACATTACCCATAGGCCATTAACAGATATCTCTTCGATTCTTTGTAATTAAAATCAATTTGAAAAGTTACATTTATGTAAACTTTCTGTGTCTTTCCTTTTTTATGCATAGACTTTTGAACGCATAAAACTTACTCTGAGATAGGTTGGATATCAAAGACAATCTTACTTTCGTTTTCAATGCGAGTTATACGAATTATATGTACATGTACATATACTTGTTTAACTATTGCAGTACCGCAACGATACTACTCTTTCATTAAATTACACATTATATAATAGAGACTATCAGGGACCTGCAGAGATAATTGATAGATCCGTTTTGATCAATAGCATTTTACAGAGTTAAGAAAGGTGGTGACGTATGCACGAGCAGAGACACAGGATAGCGTGAGTAAAAATACTCGGGCGACTCGCACTCTCGTTCACCGAGACCCTAATAGATGTTATAGTCACCTTAAATTTCAACCCCCTGATAAATCATATTCAAAGACCCTTATTTAACATAGGAACTTATATAATTATGTAATTTAAATATATTGAACTTATATATTAGCTATTAAAAAGATACATAACCTGGCTAACGTAGTTATAATAAAGCATTTAGGTTAATGTCTTTGTAAAAATAGCCCACCGGACTTGTCAATTTCTTTTGCGACCGTACTGAAAACATAATTTTACAAGGGATTTTACTATGATTTTAGTGGTTTCGCATGTCAACATCAATCTTGATTTTAGGTCGGAATTTCTCTCAACAGCTTGTAGAAGAGAACTAAAGCTCCGCCTGACGTAGGCGTATAAATAAACTTTAAACTAAATGTCATTTTTTAGCACTCGTATGGGTCGCAAAAGAGATTGACATGTTATAACTCCAGTGAACTATTTTTATGACGATATCAGCCTGAATGCCTTTTTCCCGACTAGTTAACGTGGCTGTGATTTTTTGAATAACCAATGTACAATTCAGTATATTGAAATTTCATATATTAGTTTTGATTTTTAATTGAGGTCTTTGAATACGTATGACTTATCAGGCGGTTGGAATTCAGGGTGACTACAGCATCTTTTAGGAGGCTTGGTCAACTTCATCAGTCGACGCAGACATGATGACACTGGGTGCAGATCAGACGAAACATAGGTATGAAAGGCATGTAGGTAAATAATCGTAAAAATGTACACACTTTCGACGTTTTTTGTTAACAGTTCAGTCGTCATTTGTCTGCCTTTCGGATTCCTCATTGATAGACTTGGAAATAGTCGTAAGTACAAGACAAGCGCTTGTAGTGTACATCGTATCAGTCCATACATTCTGATCTGATGTGCCCATGTGTAGTTGAACCTGCTGAGCATATTTCATAAATTTAAATACAATGACATTGTATTTGTCAAAAGTAGAATAAGCAACATTATAAAGCCGGATTTCATCACACACAAATACATTTTATCCCCATAAAACTTCGGATAATTGCAATCCCCGCCTTATGATGGGAAAGAACGGCATTGTAAGAACACGTGCCTTTATGACCACGTTCATGTAAATACTGATGAAACAGATTACAGTAGCATATATATTGTCTGTTCTAGGTTCTGCGATTCTGTTTAGCATTATGTGCTTGCTTGGGTCAGTCCTCTTCACCGTCGGGACCATGACGCATCCTGCGACAACTCCAAGTTACGTACTGATGGTGGTGGGGTTCGCCTGTCTGACTGTTGGAGATGGGCCTCTACGTTGTATGTATTAAGGATAAGTGACTACCAGCTATTTCATTGGGTTTTTTATGTTCTAGTTTCAGCCGCGTGACATTCAGCCATTTTTTCTTCATTGTACATGTATATAATGTTATATTTACCATATGATCACCAGACATTTTATCATTGTATCTCACCTATAGCTATATCTACTGCGTGAACTGTACCCGCCTCATATCATTATTTCTCGTGAAGCACTTTCCATGGTCATCAGCCATTGTCTATAATTGTATCACTGTTATAGTTATCATAAATCTACCAGTAATTATGTATAATTGTATTTCCTGTTTTTTCCGAAAATGCTTTATTTCCCCAGTCTTGATTTTTTTAAATGTGTTTATTTCCTGTTTTGTCTACTGTGTAAGCATCAACGTTTTACGTACAGCTTCAGTTAATGTTGCCAGTACGACTATCGATCATTCCATATCACGATATATGACGATGACCCGTTTCATATCATTTAATCGCCAATATTTATTTTTAATACAATACTTTTTAACTCCAATAGAGCTATGTTTCTTTCAACAAACAACATAATAATGTCTATCGATGACTCTGCTGGCGTTATAAGCCAACACTGCCTCCAACTGAAATTCGGCACCTTACCTAAATCGTTGTCAATGTGACGAACCGACACTTTTGTTTAAATCACTTTTCTATTACAGATGGTCACAAGCTATGATTGCCGTTTTTTCGGCACAGTCAGCTAAATACCGTCTCTGCTGTATTTGGTAGCCGCTGTATTGCTATTTTTTCTGTCGTTTGTCTCCCTTTGATTCCCCATGCGAAGCCAATACTCTTAAATTCCTACTCTCCGTTATGACTTAAACTTCAACCTCTAGCTGACATCGGCACTCCGAATCAATCACAAAGCTCTAACATCATCACTCCAACTCCATCCCATACCTCTAACATCATCACTCCGACTCCATCCCATACCTCTAACATCCTCACTAAGACTCCATCCCATACCTCTAACATCATCACTCCGACTCCATCCCAAACCTCTAACATCTTCACTCCGACTCCATCCCATACCTCTAACATCATCAGTCCGACTCCATCCCATACCTCTAACATCATCATCATTGACTCCATCCCATACCTCTAACATCTTCACTCCGACTCCATCCCATACCTCTAACATCATCACTCCGACTCCATTTTATAGCTCTTACATCGTCACTCCGACTCCATACCATACCTCTAACATCATTATTCCGACTTCATTCCATACCTCTAACATCATCACTCCGACTCCATCCCATACCTCTAACATCATCACTCCGACTCCATATCATACCACTAACATCATTATTCCGACTTTATCCCATACCACTAACATCATTATTTCGACTTCATCCCATACCTCTAACATCATCACTCCGACTCCATCCCATACCTCTAACATCGTCACTCCGACTCCATCCCATACACCTAACATCATCACTCCGTATCCATCTTATACCTCCAACATCATCACTCCGACTCCATCTTATTGCTCTAACATCATTACTCCCACTCCATCTTATACCCCAACATCATCACTTCGACTCCATCCCATACATCTAACATCGTCACTCCGACTCGCTCCAATACCTCTAACATCGTCACTCCGACTCCATCCCATACCTCTAACATCATCACTCCGACTCCATCTTATACCTCTAACATCGTCACTCCGACTCCAACTTATAGCTCTAACATCATCACTCCGACTCCATCCCATACATCTAACATCGTCACTCCGACTCCATCTTATAGCTCTAACATCATCACTCCGACTCCATCCCATACCTCTAACATCGTCACTCCGACCACATCTTATACCTCTAACATCGTCACTCCGACTCAATCCCATACCTCTAACATCGTCACTCCGACTCCATCTGATAGCTCTAACATCATCACACCGACTCCATATCATACCTCTAACATCATCACTACGACTCCATCCCATACCTCTAACAACGTCACTCCGACTCCATCCCATACCTCTAACATTATCACTCCGACTCCATCCCAAACCTCTAACATCATGACTCCGACTCCATCCCATACCTCTAACATTGTCACTTTAACTCCCTTCACTCTGACTCCATCCCATACCTCTAACATCGTCACTCCGTCTCCATCCCATACCTCTAACATCTTCATTCCGACTCCATCCCATTACTCTAACATTATCCCTCCGACTCCATCCCATACCTCTAACATTGTCCCTTTAACTCCCTTCACTCTGACTCCATCCCATACCTCTAACATCGTCACTCCGCCTCCATCTGATAGCTCTAACATCATCACACCGACTCCATATCATACATCTAACATCATCACTACGACTCCATCCCATACCTCTAACAACGTCACTCCGACTCCATCACATACCTCTAACATCTTCATTCCGACTCCATCCCATTTCTCTAACATCATCACTCCGACTCCATCCCATTCCTCTAACATCTTCATTCCGACTCCATCCCATTACTCTAACATCATCACTCCGACTCCATCCCATTCCTCTAACATCTTCATTCCGACTCCATCCCATTACTCTAACATCATCACTCCGACTCCATCCCATACCTCTAACAACGTCACTCCGACTCCATCCCATACCTCTAACATTGTCCCTTTAACTCCCTTCACTCTGACTCCATCCCATACCTCTAACATCGTCACTCCGACTCCATCTTATAGCTCTAACATCATCACTCCGACTCCATCCCAAACCTCTAACATCATCACTCCGACTCCATCCCATACCTCTAACATTGTCACTTTAACTCCCTTCACTCTGACTCCATCCCATACCTCTAACATCGTCACTCCGACTCCATCCCATACCTCTAACATCATCACTCCGACTCCATCCCATACCTCTAACATTATCACTCCGACTCCATCCCAAACGACTCCATCCCACTACGACTCCATCCCATATAGCTCTAGCATCATCACTCCGACTCCATCCCAAACCTCTTACATCATCACTACGACTCCATCCCATACCTCTAACATCGTCACTCCGACTCCATCCCACTACGACTCCATCCCATACCTCTAACTCCCATACCTCTAACATCATCACTTCGACTCCATCCCAAACCTCTAACATCTGCACTCCGACTCCATCCCATGCCTCTAACATCATCACTCCGACTCAACCCCATACCTCTAACATTGTCACTTTAACTCCCTTCACTCCGGCTCCCTCCTATACCTCTAACATCGTCACTCTGCATAAATCTCATATCATCACTCCGACTCCATCCCAAACCTCTTTCATTCCATACCTCTAACATCATCACTCCGACTCCATCCCATACCTCTAACATTGTCACTTTAACTCCCTTCACTCCGGCTCCCTCCTATACCTCTAACATCGTCACTCTGCATAAATCTCATTGCTCAAACATCTTCACTTCGACTTAATCCCATACGTCTAACATCGTCGCTTTAACTCCATCTTATAGCTCTAACATCACCATTCCGACTCAATACCATCATCACACCCATTCTATCCATCGCTTACATCATACCAACGTCAACTCATAGCTTTTACATCCATTTATCACTCAGACGTTTGTTTTGCTGATTGTATAAGGTTTCCGTTTTTCCCCATCATGCTTGTTTCCCGCCACCTATTTTGTCCAGTGCCATCAAATATTTCAATCTTTGACACGTGTTTAGGTAATTTTCACACTATACAGTGGTATGATCATATATTCATTTACACTATTTTTGCTGTTTGTTGTCCATAGTTGTGCAGGCCAGAGTGGTAGCTCATTGTTTCCCAGGAGCTACATTTAGCGCTCTCGCCATCTCTTCATTTGGGTATTGCGGAGAGGGCTTAAGCTTTTACATCACGCCTTACATTGCCAGATTCGTCGCGTTCACACCCTCCCTGTGGCTAGGTATGGTTATAATGAGAATATGCTCCATAAATGTACCATAGCAATATATGGTACATATGCAAGACCACACACTTGTGTTTTGGTAACGAATCAGAAGCACGAGTTTATAGCGCGGACGACTATATTCACGAGTGCGCGAAACGCACGAGTGAATATATACGTCCGCGCAATACATGAGTGCTTTCTGATTCGAAAAACACAAGTGTGTGGTCTTGCTTTTATCACATTCCTTCCGTATTTGGTAGAGATCGATACAAATTGTTTATAAACTTTGATATTTTTTTGCAAATACCGGGAACTTTTCAGTTCGCCATGATTAGGGGATTCCCATAAAAGTAGTTCCGGGTAGTATGGTGATACAACATCTTGTGTGATACAAACCGACAGAAAAAATCAACAGAAAATTGTTGTATTACTATTATAAGATAACATAGGTATGTGATAAATAATAAGAAGCAGTGTTTTAATGAGCGAATGACTTCAAGCTTTGCGGCTATTTTAGTGGGTAAAAAGATCGAAAACAGATAGTATAACCCTTTTCTGTTTGTGCATTTTGATTATAATGTTGACTATCCCTCGAACATATCTTTTTATGTTTTGTTATGTCTTATTTATTTAATTACCTTTGGGTTTAGTCAATGAAATACCATATCATTTTCCCCTAAAGAATGTAACACGTTTAAGTACCGCATGTATCTCAACAATGAGGTTTAGATTAACCGGAAAATATTAAGTACTCAATGTTTTATATTGTGCAGTATGATATCGGAATCGAAAAAAAAGGAGAAGGTCTTGCTACGAGTATAATTTAACTGAAATTCATTTAACTCACGAGGGATAATTAATGGGACGCAATTTTACCGGGTGTCACATGTGGTGCATGTAATATTGACACGTTTTGTGATATCTAGTACTTAAATCATAATTCCTTAATGTTAAACAGGAAGTTCGATCTGAGTACAGTTACACATCCCTACACTACTTCGTTACAGGTGTAGCATCCTGTGGATTTGGGGTTTTGTGTGCAGTTGGTTTAGTGTTTCTTCTTCAACGACAAACACCACAAGAAGCAGATGATTATCAAAAAAACACAATAATGGTAAGCAGTATTTACCGTCCATGCGGTTTTTTTTTTGGTTTTTTTTGTAATTTAGATTTGGTCTTTCATGCATAACCGGAAAAACTCGGTAAAATGGACAATTGTATTTTTTCAATTGAAAAACAACGGTTTAGTTTTAGGAGGCAGGTAGTCTAGAGGTAGGACGCCTGGCTCGTGACCGAAGGGTTGCAGGTTCGAGTCACGGCACGGCGCTGTAATGTACATGTATCTTTGAGCAAGATACTTTACTCCGCTCGTTTCAGTCTACTCAGCTATAAATGATTACTTGGTTGGGCAGTGCTAGAATTTTGAATCCAAGCTGTGAGCGCCGAAATGGCAGCACCGGCTGATGTTGGCTGGTTGCAAAGGCTCTTTAACCACGGATAATAATGTGTGAACCGCTTTGAGACGACTTACGAGCTCGGTGATAAAGCGGTATATAAAAACCTCGAATTATTATTATCATTATTATTTTCTCTTATAAAAAACGGTGAAAAAATGAGTTTATATAACCGCAATTTGAAATTTAAAAACATATATTAAACTTGAGCAATATATCAACAACGGTCAATTAAAAATGGAAACATTGGGGAAAATACAACGAAAATGAAACCAGGGTTTGGAGGAGTAAACGTTTTTGTTTCATCGAAGACAACTGCCATGAAAATCTAGGATTGCTTTGAAGGTTAATAATGGGAAGTAGAATTACAAGTGTGTATGAAATAAAGATAACATGTTCTTGCAGACACTTGCAGACTTTCGGGCGCTACCGGGGTCGTACTGGCTGTGGATACTTGCAGTTTCGTTATATTCTGCGAGTTGGATTCCTAAACAAGCCAATTTGCCGTAAGAAACTTGAACTTTACTTATGCCTTCTTACTGATATCATCATCAATGATTAATGATTACGTCATAGGCAATGTTTGCATCACCTCAGTATTCTACACTATCAAGTGTGTACAGGTTCCTTGTTGATGCTGTTATGTACTTTAACGTTAATCAGTGAAGTATCCTATACAAAAGATTTTAAATTACATGAGTGGAATTACCGCAATTTATAACCAAAATGACATATCTTTAAATTCAAATTGCTAATGTAAGACATCAATATTGAAAGAAGCTTCAGAAAGGCTGTCTAATTGATATACGACTCGCTTTATCATTGTAGAGATTATTTACAGTTACGTCATGGTTATACGATGAATGAGGCAAGCTACCTAACCGGTTTATCTCCAATTATGTTCTTTCTGAGTCCTCTCGTAAGTCTAATACTGGTAAGTATCACAATTGTAGAGTTATGACCCGTGATAGTGACTGCTTTTCTATACTGTAAGCTGTAAATATGACGTAAATACTTCTAGGATTCCAGACCCAAGCGTTGATACAAACTTGACGTGGGCACCTCACCTTTCCGGGTTTGAACTTGTTCCTTATCTGATTAGCTATGTACTGCAGTGCATGCTTTTATTTAGGACATATTCGCTCTGTCTTGGATCGTAGCAGACCAACACAATTATCTGGATTTAACAAAGCATATCATGACAAGCGCTATGTGTAATGCAGACAATTTTATCAACTTAATTAATTTTGCCGCTGATATCTTCGTGAGTTCACGAAAACGTTCTTTTAAATTAAGTGTCGTCTGTTTTCATGCAGCTGTTGTTTTGTGTGATGACATTAACGCTTCGTAAAACCGTCTGCCACGCTTGGTTTCCAAGCTCAGCTTAAGCTCGATTTCCAGTGGGATGCGTGTGTATATCCATCCATATAAAATGAAGATACTTAATTATGATGGATTATTTTGTTCCGTGTGATAACTGCCCTATAAATAGTCCGATTTCCACCAAAGTCATGCGCATAAGCAATGACATGTCTCAAGTTTGATTGCAAATGTGATGGATATTAACGCATAATTAATGAAGCCATTAAATTCTGATTTGATAGTTTGTTTCCATGTTATAGTTTCCTGAACAGCGTTTATTTCCTAACGCATACGGTATACACATAAATAATGGCAAATTTCGGGCTAAGTTCGATCGACAACGAAATCTTATTTGTTGTTTTGTTTCCGTGCAAAACTGTCCTTCAAAAAATCGTTCTCAGCCAAATTCGGTATACACATACATAAAAACATGTCTCATGATAATTTCGATCGCCAATGTGTTGCGTCCATATTTTACGCATGATGCGCGTGGCTACATAATTCTACATTAATTGGTTTCCATGCAATAACTCCCCTGCAAAGTTTGATGTCAACCAACTTTGGTATGGCAAGACTTGGGATTTGTGCAATAACAAATTTGGTGCATGCATATCGGTGCATATACAATTAGACTTTCCAATTATAATTGTGTTTTTGGTTTCCATTTAACTCATTCACCCCTGAAATTGCATAATGAACTATTACAACCTTTGAATTGGAAAAGTCCAAATGTGTCTTCAGGGGTGAATGAGTTAATAGCTGTCCTGAAATGGTTCCAAAGCTATGCATATCCATATTGACTCAATGTGATATTCAAGTACATGAGCTATTTACAGTGATTGAACAATTATTCCATTCACTAACTATTGATTCCCGGGTCTTCTTTAAATAAAACAACCGTTAATGTAAAATCAGATTATGTACGTTGTAAAGCGGCGTTCACACAGTGCGATTATGGCTCCCGTTTGACATTCGGAAAACTCAGCCGATTTTGTCTAGTCGGACTACAATCGTGACTATGTCGTGCCGGATTCTGCTGTATCGGATCAAAATCGTAACAATATCCTGTGTTGTCTGGACGGTGTCTTGACGGTGTCCTGTGGATCGGGACGCTGTCGTGATGAACAGGCAAGATTTGGAGACATTTTTCATCGCAGTTTCTTGCCGATTAAGTCCAGATTGCGTCCAGATCTTACCGAATGCGTCGGTTCACTGTCCGGTCACTGTCCGGTCACTGTCTGGTCTCTGTCGGATCGCGTTCGGGAGAATCGGGACGCTTGCGGGACAGATTGTTGTTTACCATGCGGAAGATACAAATCGGATCAGATTCTGATTGAGAACGGGAGAATCGGGACGAATTCGTCTGGAAACGGCGGAATCGGGACGCTTCGAGAACAATATCTGATTGTTGTCGTGATTAAATAAATTTTTTCACAAATTTGTGAATTTCCCGCCACGAAACACAGGATCTTGATCACACTTTTGAAAAATCTTAATCGGGAGTGGTCCCATCAAGGACGGCAGTAAAAACCCTAAATGTGTGACTGAGGCCTTACACAAAACGAAACAAGACGTTTTACACCTCAACAGTAGTGTTACCCAGTAATGGGAAGTTCTCATCTCTTTTTCTATTTGTATTCTGTCGTTTTCATGGTAATCCAATGATCTAGATAATGTGTAAGCATGGAAGTGTTTTATTTTATTTATACATGTACAGTAATACTTCAAATTTGATTTCGATTTTTTAACTTCTTTTATGTAATATTTAACCAGCGTTGCTAACGCATACGTATTTGATTGCAGAAGAGGGTCGACTGTGACGGGATAGTGACCATAGTTTTCATAGCGTGGATGGTGCCTGTGTATGCCCTCCTTGGATTCTGTCCAGCTATCAATGTTAGTGTTCTAATCTTGGCTGACGGGATAAGCACTGTCATAGTTTCTGTAAGTTGACGTTGGTGGGTTACTGGAATGAAGGTTGTGTTGCTGCCTGTCTTGTCGAAGCCTCGCCTCCTACTGCAGAGCATTTTGCAGTATATATAAAATATATAAGTATTGTCTTCCGCGTCACTCCCTATTGGATCTAGAGCTGGCTATGATAGTACTATAACATCAACTTTATGTTTATTTAACGTCATATGACTTTTACCTTACTATTTCCTATTTGCAGAATACTTATATTAGTGACATGAACAATTCTATTGTATTGCCATGCTGGAACATAAATGGCTTCGGAGAGAAACATAAAGATGATCTCAATGTATCTGAGATTAAGCCTGACATACATATACGTATCGAAACTTGGACATGTGAATCTTTAAATACCAAATTTGAAGGCTTTAAAACAGTATCAAAAAAAGGGCAGAAGAAACGAAAATCCAAGGGAAACAGTGGCAGAATCATTTTATATATAATGAATAATCTTTCAAAAGGAATATCCTACATAAAATCTGGTTCAAACTCTAACAAAAGAATGCGGCTTAAACTGTTTCATCTCCTTACTACGAAGATGACTTCGTGGAGCTTAAAAACGAAGTGTAAAAATTCAGCATGAAGGAGGAAATTAGCAGTCATAAACTAGCTAAATTTAAATAGAGAATGTATAGAACTTGCAACAACGGCAGTATCAACTACAAACAAATGTATGAAAGAAAAAAAACAAATGTATGTTTCTTGGAGAATAAAAAAAAAAGGTAAACCTAAACCTAATCACCTTGTACTGATAAAGAATGTCTTGAACTTCGTAAAACGGTTAAAAGAATCAAAATAGGATTTCCAGCTGCAGTTGAAATTTCTTTAATTTTCCAAACTATTAAATAAAATGAAGACACTAAAAACGAAAACATACAAGACTACTTTACTGAACAAAATGAACGATATTCCTAATAGTGATCCGAAACAATTATGGAATTTATTACAATCTTTGAAGTTAACAAATAAAGACAATTTTTAAGATCCACCAAACAGGAAAAACTTTTTCACAATTTGAGTAGCCAAATTGTGTTTTATGATACTTGTTTGTGAGAGTAACGTCATCAATTTTTGAGAAAACGACGTAATTTTCTCACACAAACCAATGACGTAACAATCAATACCTGCTCCCAAGAGAAGATAACTCTGCAATACGCAAAGACGGAATAGTGCTTTAACAAACCAAAATGAAATGGAGATAAGAAGCAAAACCTTCAACATACTATAGTATTACTGATGATGCGATAAAAATAAGAGAAATACAAGTAGTGATACAGACTTAGCTTTAGCCCAGGTTTCCTCTGGCTCTGACACCAGACTTTAGACATTTTGACAGATAGATGTCTGGTGAGGGGCCAGAGCGCCCTACTATATGAAAACTTAAAGTTTTGAAGTGCTGACAACAAAACTCCGCTATGACATGACACATACCTCACATATATCTATAAATGGGCTATATAGTTATCCAAAACTGTCCTTGTTGTTCGATCCTTATAATGTAACGTTGTTTGGATGCAAATGAAATAAAGTTAAATTGAATTGAATGGTTAAACACAACTCAACAGGATACATACAATTTAGTATGCGGTTATATCTGTCCCAGGAAAACATCATGCATATATCCTAATTATAGTCAGAGATTGGTCTGTATAGTGCGGACGCTTTATTGAATGTATCAAAATATATTATCTGAAAACTAAAATGTAAAGTAAAACTATTGTGAGGAAGATTTTGTCAACCATGAACTCAATACTCTCCTTTTTCCATCCTAAGTATGTTTCATTTCGGTCTTTGATGTGCCTTCCATAAAATACCCCCCAAAATAATGTACAACACTATTTTTATATAGTCTTCGTCCTTCTTGGGGAAAAGACCTCAAATAATAAGCAAAAGAATGATTTAGCTTAATATGAGATATGGTAAAATAAAATGTCAAAAAGTGAAATGTTTTGACAGAAGTAGCACTTTTTGAGGAGAGGATGTTCACTACTGATCAAAATTACATGTACTTACATGTACATGGCTTCCCAGTGTTCTTTTTATCTAAATCAACTTTAACTCAATAAGCGTCCTCTTTCGTTCTATTTCTTTATGATGCATAGCGTCAAATGTTCTGCCGTTCAGATCTTTTGAATTCTTTAAACTCCACATTCCATTAATTAGAAGAGTATATAGCATCACACTAGTATCTAGTATTGATAGATGTTGAATGCTCACATAAAACCTTACACCAGACAGGGTTTAGAGAAGCAGGTTGAAGGAACAAGATATTGCTAGCTTTGATGTCCGCCATCATTATCACCTTGTGTAAGGCTTTTTTTACGTGTGCGATATACAATGTACAATCGACTTTTCATTTTGACCAATAGTGGAACTGTGGTTTTGTTGTAACTTCTACGGTTGTCTCTTTGAGAAATGACAATACTTGAATGTGACCTATTTTATATGGCGTTTACCCTCAATGAAACAGAAGATACTATTATCTTCCCGACATCTTCATCTGATTTTCCTTTTACCTTTGCACTGCGATATTGTGATATTCTCTCGTTTCTGTTGATGCATTTAATCGTATGACTGGGTAACTTTGATCGAAACATTACCCATATTACAGACAATTTGGATTGATAAATGGTATTTGTAGATTATGATGTGGCAGCTCATCGTGGTCCTGTGTCCTGCTTCAAATGTAGGGACCCTTTCGGGGTTGATGTTCTTATTGAGGACTGCAAGTATCGCGCTGTCATTTGTTGCATCTGGACATATACTGAAGAGACATAACGTGTGAGTATCATTAAAATTGTTTTCTGAGTGTCTCATTCAGTATATCGAGACAACATATGAACAAAAATACTCTTCTATAGTGCGAGACCTTTGATGTATTTTGAGCGAACTACAATGTGAAAAAAAAAATCAGACTAAAATGGCTGTTCTTATTTGGAAGAAAAAGACAGCGAAAAGATTTTGAAATGATCGTTTGAACAACATATGAATTGCATTTTTATATATTTTTTTACGTTATTTTGTTGATATACTTAGGATTGACGTGGAAAATGCACAGTACAATTACCAGCATTGGTTCATTATGTTGATAATCATAACCTCCGCGGGAGTCATCTGTGGAACAATGATGAATGTACTGGATATCCGAAAGGTAGAGTGATCATTGCTGACAATATAACAAAAGGGGGTGCTTACACATCCGAATGGAAGAGTGATCATTGCTGACAATGGGACATAGAGGGTGCTAACACATCCGAAAGGTAGAGTGAGCATTTCTGACAATGGGACATGGAAAGTGCTTTCACATTCGAAAGGTAGAGTGATCAATTCTGACAATGGGACATTGAGGATGCTTACACATTCGAAAGGTAGAATTATCATTGCTGATAATGGGACATAGAGGGTTCTTACACATCCGAAAGGTAGAGTAATCATTGCTTACATTGGGACATAGAGGGTGCTTACACATCCGAATGGCAGAGTGATTATCGCTGACAATAGGATGAGTATACATTCGAAAGATAATGCGATCATTGCTTACTATTGGACATAGAAGGTTCTTACACATTCGAAAGGTAGATTAATCATTGCTTACAATGAGACATAGATGGTGCTTACACATTCGAAAGGTAGAGTGATCATTGCTTACAATGGGACATAGAGGGTGCTTACACATCTGAATGGTAGAATGATCATGGCTGACAATGAGACATAGATGGTGCTTACACATCCGAGAGGTAAAGTGATCATTGCTTACAGTGGTACATTGAGGGTCTAACACATCCGAAAGGTAGAGTGATCATTGCTGACAATGGGACATAGAGGGTTCTTCCATATCCGATAGGTAAAGTGATCATTGCTGACAATGGTATATTGAGGGTCTAACACATCCGAAAGGTAGAGTGATCATTGCTGACCATGGGACATAGAGGGCCTAACACATCCGAAAAGTAGAGTGATCAATGCTGACATTGGGACATAGAGAATGCTTACACATCCGAGAGGTAAAGTGATCATTGCTTACAGTGGTAAATTGAGGGTCTAACACATTCGAAAGGTAGAGTGATCATTTCTGACAATGGGACATTGAGGGACTAATACATCCGAAAGGTAGAATTGTTATTGCTGATAACGGGACATAGAGGGTTCTTACACATCCGAAATGAAGAATTAGTATTGCTGATAATGGGCCATAGAGGGTGCTTACACATCAGAAAGGTAGAATTGTTATTGCTGATAATGGGCCATAGAGGGTGCTTACACATACGAAAGGTAGAATTGTTATTGCTGATAATGGGACATAGAGGATGCTTACACATCCGAAATGAAGAATTAGTATTGCTGATAATGGGACATAGAGGATGCTTACACATCCGAATGGAAGAGTGATCATTGCTTACATTGGGACATAGAGGGTCTAACACATACGAAAGGTAGAGTGATAATTGCTGACAATTTAACATAGAGGGTGCTTAAACATCCGAGAGGTAAAGAGATCATTGCTGACATTGGGACATAGAGGGTTATTACACATTCAAAAGGTAGAATGATCATGGCTGACAATTGGACATTGAGGGTCTAACACATACGAAAGGTAGAGTGATAATTGCTGACAATTTAACATAGAGGGTGCTTAAACATCCGAGAGGTAAAGTGATCATTGCGGACAATGGGAGATTGATGGGACATAGAGGGCCTAACACATCCGAAAGGGATAGTGATCATTGCTGACCATGGGACATAGAGGGTTATTACACATTCAAAAGGTAGAATGATCATGGCTGACAATTGAACATAGAGGGCGCTTTCACATCTGAAAGGTATAATGATCAAGAGTGAGCATTTCTGACAATGGGACATTGATGGGACATAGAGGGTGCTTACACATCCGAAAGGTAGAATTGTTATTGCTGATAATGGGACATAGAGGGTTCTTACACATCCGAAATGTAGAATTAGTATTGCTGATAATGGGACATAGAGGGTTCTTACAC
>NW_018408555.1:0-281 GCF_002113885.1 Mizuhopecten yessoensis
CTTTAACAATAGACACACATCATGATACGGCGTATAAAAATAAGGACACATACAAAGACAAGTAGGACACACATCATACGGCGTATAGAAATAAGGACACAGACAATGACAAGAAGGACACACATCATACGGCGTATAAAAATAAGGACACAGACATACACATCATACGGTGTATAAAAATAAGGACACAGACAATGACAAGTAGGACACACATCATACGGCGTATAAAAATAAGGACACAGACAATGACAAGAAGGACACACATCATACGGCGTATAAAA
>NW_018408555.1:4194-5193 GCF_002113885.1 Mizuhopecten yessoensis
ACACACATCACACGGCGTATAAAAATAAGGACACTGACAATGACAAGTAGGACAAACATCATACGGCGTAGAGAAATAAGGACACAGACAATGACAAGTAAGACCCACATCATACGGGTATAAAAATAAGGACACAGACAATGACAAGTAGGACAAACATCTTACGGCGTATAAAAATAAGGACACAGGCAATGACAAAAAGGACATACATCATACGGCGTATAGAAATAAGGACACAGACAATGACAAGTAGGACCCACTTCATACGGCGTATAAAAATAAGGACACAGACAATGACAAGTAGGACAAACACCATACGGCGTATCAAAATAAGGACACAGACAATGACAAGAAGGACACACATCATGCGGCGTATACAAATAAGGACACAGACAATGACAAGTAGGACACACATCATACGGCGTATACAAATAAGGTAACAGACAATGACAAGAAGGACACACATCATACGGCGTATAAAAATAAGGACACAGACAATGACAAGTATGACACACATCATACGGCGTATAAAAATAAGGACACAAACAATGACAAGAAGGACACACATCATACGGCGTATACAAATAAGGACACAGACATACACATCATACGGTGTATAAAAAGAAGGACACAGACAATGACAAGTAGGACACACATCATACGGCGTATAAAAATAAGGACACAGACAATGAAGAGTAGGACACGCATCATACGGCGTATACAAATAAGGACACAGACAATGACAAGTAGGACACACATCATACGGCGTAAAGAAAATAAGGACACAGACAATGACAAGAAGGACAAACATCATACGGGGTATCAAAATAAGAACACTGACAATGACAAGTAGGACACACATTATACGGCGTATTTAAAATAAGGACACAGACAATGACAAGTAGGACACACATCATACGGCGTATACAAATAAGGACACATACAATGACAAGTAGGACACACATCATACGGCGTATAAAATAAGGACACAGACAATGA
>NW_018408555.1:8521-16196 GCF_002113885.1 Mizuhopecten yessoensis
ACTAGAAACAAGAACGTTGTATACCACAGCATCAACAAGGACACAACATACCGATCATCTAGAAACAAGAACGTGTATACCACAGCATCAGCAAGGACACAACATACCGATCATCTACAAACAAGAACGTGTATATATACCACAGCGTCAACAAGGACACAACATTCCGATCATCTACAAACAAGAACGTGTATACCACAGCGTCAACAAGGACACAACGTACCGATCATCTACAAACAAAAACGTCGTATACCACAGCGTCAACAAGGACACAAACCGATCATCTTCAAACAAGAACGTTGTATACCACAGCGTCAGCAAGGACACAACATACCGATCATCTACAAACAAGAACGTGTATACCACAGCGTCAACAAGGACACAACATACCGATCATCTACAAACAANGGGAAGATCTACATAGCAACAAAGTACAAATAGTGTTATCAACAATGTTGTGAGTGACCTTAACACTTTAGTGATATTACAGAATGCACAAGGTGCACACGTTTTTCATGGTTTACTTAACAGGCACATGCTATTTTGGAAAACACGCTCCATTTTAATATGCAAGTTTACAATACTGAATGTAAGCAGATGAAATGACAAAAGCCTGATTGACGGACATGATTGACAGACATGATTCACACAAATAAGATATCCACACCTGAATATTGTGTCTCTACAATGATTAAAGACTTCCACTGTATCCTAGAACATCGGTGATCTGACCACTTTCCTAGATTTGTCGGATGGAAGCAAACCAGGTACCCATTTTCTACCGGATACAGTTGTTTCGCCAGCAGTGTTTTGTTGGGAACAAGGATGCACTTTCTATTGTTGTGGCATCTCCTCAATTTTATTTTTTTCTATCGACTTAAAGTTGGAGCATCTTTTCTTGTGAAGAGATTGGTATATTATCCTCCCTTTAATTCTACACAACAATAGTCACTTTAACAATAGACACACATCATGATACGGCGTATAAAAATAAGGGCATATACAAAGACAAGTAGGACACACATCATACGGCGTATAAAAATGAGGACACAGACATTGTCAAGTAGGACACAAATCATACGGCGTATACAAATAAGGACACAGACAATGACAAGTAGGACACACATCATACGCCGTATAAAAATAAGGACACAGACAATGACAAGTAGGTCACACATCATACGGGGTATTAAAATAAGGACACAGACAATGAAGATTAGGACACACATCATACGGCGTATACAAATAAGGACACAGACAATGACGAGTAGGACACACATCATACGGCGTATAAAAATAAGGACACAGACAATGACGAGTAGTACACACATCATACGGCGTATACAAATAAGGACACAGACAATGACAAGTAGGACACACATCATACGGCGCTTAAAGTCAATATTAACATTTTATTTAAACAGCACTTAAGTTAACTTTTCGATCAAAAAGACCTTAACACAATGATGTTTTAAAAAGGGATCAAAACAGTTCTGGTCTTTCCGTCATCCTGTCATAATAATCGGGTTTAGTGATGACGAAGAATGCAAATTGTGACATAAATTTTAGAATAGTTGCCGTTTGATGTTTTCCACTGTCTTGTTCATGAGGAAAATGCGATAAACCAATTGTTTTAAATGTTTCACGGATAAAAAAGTAACATTTTTTGGTTGGTTTGAACGTAAACAAAACAATTGCAATACATCATTTTTTTTTTTTTTTTACTTTTTTGTTTGAACGTAGCCATCTTCTGTGTTTTCTACAAAGGGGACATAAAAGATACGAATATTGATCTTCTGTCCCCATTGCAACACTTTTCGTTTCCTATCGTTTCTGTCTATTTTCTGTTTCGGGCGATGTCTCCCTCGGTACCCTTCCTCATATGACACTGGCTGTAAACTTCCTCGGTACCCGTCCTAATATAACACTGGCTGTTGTCTCCCTAGGTACCCGTCCTAATATAACACTGGCTGTTGTCTCCCTCGTTACACGTCCTCATATGACACTGGCTGTTGTCTCCCTAGGTACCCATCCTCATATGACCCTGGCTGTTATCTTCCTCGGTACACGTCCTCATATGACACTGGCTGTTGTGTCTCCCGAGGCAACCGTCTACATATGAGGCTGGCTGTTGTCTCTCCCTAGGCACCCGTCCTCATATGACACTGGCTGTTGTGTCTCCATAGGCACAAGTCCTCATATGACCCTGGCTGTTGTCTCCCTCGGGACACGTCCTCATATGACACTGGCTGTCGTCTCCCTAAGTACACGTCCTCATATGACACTGGCTGTTGTCTCCCTAGGCACCCGTCCTCATATGATCCTGATTGTTGTCTCCCTAGGTACATGTCCTCATATGACACTGGCTGTTGTCCTCCTTGGTACACGTCCTCATATGACACTGGCTGTTGTGTCTCCCTTGGTACCTGTCCTCATATTACCCTAGCTGTTGTCTCCCTAGGTACCCGTCCTCATATAACAATGGCTGTTGTCTCCCTCGGTACCCGTCCCCATATGACACTGGCTGTTGTCTCCCTCGGTACACGTCCTCATATGACACTGGCTGTTGTCATCCTCGGTACACGTCCTCATATGACACTGGCTGTTGTGTCCCCCTTGGTACCCGTCCTCATATGACCCTGGCTATTGTCACCCTCGGTCCACGTCCTCATATGACACTGGCTGTTGTGTCCCCCTTGGTACCCGTCCTCATATGACACTGTCTGTTGTCTCCCTAGGTACCCGTCCTCATATGACACTGGCTGTTGTCTCCCTAGTCACCCGTCATCATATGACACTGGCTGTTGTCTCCCTAGGTACCCGTCCTCATATGACCATAGCTGTTGTCTCCCTAGGTCCCCGTCCTCATATGACATTGGATGTTGTCTCCTACGGTACACGTCCTCCTATGACACTGGCTGTTGTCTCCCTAAGTACACGTCCTCATATGACACTGGCTGTTGTCTCCCTCTGTACCCTTCCTCATATGACACTGGCTAATGTGTCTCCCAAGGTACCCGTCCTCATATGACACTGGCTGTTGTCTCCCTCTGTACCCTTCCTCATATGACACTGGCTAATGTGTCTCCCAAGGTACCCGTCCTCATATGACACTGGCTGTTGTCTCCCTAGGTACCCGTCCTCATATGACCATAGCTGTTGTCTCCCTAGGTACTCGTCCTCATATGACCATAGTTGTTGTCTCCCTAGGTACCCGTCCTCATATGACATTGGATGTTGTCTCCTACGGTACACGTCCTCATATGACACTGGCTGTTGTCTCCCTAAGTACACGTCCTCATATGACACTGGCTGTTGTCTCCCTAGGTACCCGTCCTCATATGACCCTAGCTGTTGTCTCCCTAGGTCCCCGTCCTCATATGACATTGGATGTTGTCTCCTACTGTACACGTCCTCATATGACACTGGCTGTTGTCTCCCTCTGTACCCTTCCTCATATGACACTGGCTAATGTGTCTCCCAAGGCACCCGTCCTCATATGACCCTGGTCTTGTCTCCCTAGGTACCCGTCCTCATATGACCCTGGCTGTTGTCTTCCTAGGTACCCGTCCTCAGATGACCCTGGCTGTTATAGCTGAATAGCGAGTACATTTTGTACATCTTCGGCTGGTTCGGAGATAATGTTTAGACAACCATGAAACGTGCCGATTTTTACTCTTAGTCGTTTCAGTTCGTATCTTTCAAGTAAAAGCCTCGGAAGTCTTAGTGTTGGACAAACCCCTTTTCTGTCTTAAGCGTATTTCATTGGTTTAAGGTTCCGTAGATGTACAGTTTTACTTTATTGTGCTGTTTTTTGTCGGCTCCCAGATTTTACCTTTTCCTCGCCGATTCTGTCTGCCTGCTTGGTTGAACACGTTTAAGCAGGGGGGGGGGGGGGGGGGGACCACTAAATCGTACTTGTCTGCGCATTCTGAACATTATGTAAAATATAGAATTCTATACGGAACGTACAAAAATTCCTTTGTATTTTATATCTCGGTTTCACTCCAGAGTGCGGTAATAACGACAAATTGATAACTTTTGTTATGGAATAAAACTAAGAAATGCCAGATTTATCCTACTGATAAGAAAAACGTGTAAAAGTTAGCAGCACTGTACCTTTAAAAGGCAAAAGCAACAAAGTATCAGTGCTCTGAAGGGCAGGAGCTAGCCATAAAGTGGCTGTTCCTGACCCAGTGTTAAAGATTTGTAATGTTGATGTAGTAGTTACTTTATACCCAACACGTAAATCGCAAAGCTTAAACACAAATTTAGCCTGGTACTTATATATCTAATTGTTTTACATTTTATTCTCTTTCATAATTTGTACCATCTTTATATATGGATTTGTTCCATAGATCATTTATTTTTTATACGTCAGAGTTCTCATTTTATTGCCAGATTTAGATGTCAAGAGTTACCTTTTAATGTGTACCGCGTAGCGTGGAGATTTAGTATTAAATCACCTCTCAGTATATCAAACGGCTGACAATGTAGTATAATCACTTCACGATGTATGGGTTATATTACGTATTTTGCTTCAATTGATGATTATAATTGATGATTATAATTGATGATTATAATTGATGCTTATAATTGATGATTATAATTGCAATCTGCCGTTATGACCTCTAGCGTAATCCTATATTTGACTAGTAATTTGTGTCAGAAGTAAAATAAATTATTGGAATTCCTGGGTGTTTTTTTTGTAAAAAACAGTTATATTTTTGCATGTGTGTTTTTTATGAGTAAAACAATAAGATGCTCTCAAATTAATCGGTAAAGTTTGAAAAGGAAAAAAAAAGGAAAATTTTCAGAAAACTATCATCCTTACTTTCAAGGAAAATCTCTTTACAACGCTGGTAAAAATAATAACAACATATCGCATCCTAAATACAGGCCCTAAATGACTCCCATTGTCGATTAGCCGTAAAACAATACAAATAACAACGCAGAAAGCTAAATAATGCACTCAAGGTCAATTCACAGGCAGTAAAAAAGCAGCGTCATCAATCTCCTCAGAACACCGGAAGTGAAATACGATGGTCCGGAAGAGCAAGTGTTTCCTTCGGCGTATGTAGTTCCTGATCTGGTGTCACCTTTCAGATCTAGGACTGAATATTTGTCGTCATCGACATGATAGTGCAGACAAATCAAACTCTAGTATTACATTTTTCACTGCTTAGAGTGCATGGCTATTCTTGTTATTACCTGTACTTATTTTGTAATTTATCGTTGAGTGCGATGGCGATACCTATCAGCTGGGCATTCCTTATACTGCCTGATTTGTTTCTGTATCATGATTTATCTCTAATAGACACATGTATCCCAAGCTTCATCAACCTTACGGTTGTTTCTTCCTAGATGTTGCCGTCTGCAGTCGTCAATTACACCCCCATGCGTCCTCAGTCATTTCTCTCACAACGAAGACAGTACTGTATAACAATATCAAAATTAGATGAAAATTAGGCTTACTGATAAAGTTTTATATAACAGAAGATAGTAATACTACAATAAGGTTGGGATACATAATGATATGTGACAACAGACTTCATATATAAAAATAACAAATACACTATAATACATTTAAAAGAATTCGAAAAGTACATTACGAGCGAGGGATACACATCGTCAATATGTTGTGTAGCTTTCAAGTTCATTATTCTTCATTAATGGTTTCTTTTTTATCAAAAAGACTTTTTAGATTTGAAAAGATAATATGTTGTCCTGATGTACAACTCTTTCTCAATTTGGTTGAATTTTCTATGCAAAAAATGACCTTTTTTCACAGAATAACGGGCATTTCAGTGATTTTTATAAGGTTTGTGTCATCTTCCCGTTTCTGTACTTAATATATCGGAGGATACCCGAAACCTTGTTCAAGGTCTTCGATTTTATTTTATAATCACAAAACCAGATACAATTTTAAACCACGTCCATTTCGTAAGCATGAGTAGAACCTCTGCTATTAGGCCAATAGTTTATTAAAAAAACATTTTTTAATTAGTTTTGAAATAATCAATGTCACCTGTTTCGCTCTTTTAACCCGTGTTGGAAATCATTTTTGAAAAAAAGAAAATCAATGTCGCCCACTCTTTGATCAAGCCATACACATCCAGAACTATATCTAAGAGGCATGCCTCCAAGTTCCTCATAAATGACATTATACATGTACTTACTATTCTCAAATCCTGATAAGTGTTTGAATAGTTGATATGGAGTCTCTGAATCGACATTGCCGAATGAAACCGTCATAATTAAAAGAACAATATCCATATACACGTTTTTGTGATAAGTAAAGAAATATCTATAAGACTTCGACGATATATCGAGATCAACCTTAACGAGCCCACACCATTACAAATTGACCTTAATTGGGAAACCAAACCGATGTTTATGGTGGCTGATATATGACATTTCGTCTTTTCGCTTTGTCGCCCGCGAAATAACGCCAAGCGAAATAACGAAATAACGCCAAAGCGAAAAGACGAAATAACGCCAAAGCGCCAAAGCTAAATAACGAAATAACGCCAAACCGAGGTGAAAATAACGCCAAAGCGACGAGATAAAATGGCGTCTTTTCTCTCTCCTTTTGGCGTTAATGTCATCCATCTGTCTGGTGTCAACGTTATACTTTAAACAACTTCTTCTGAATAACAAAAAGGTCCAGGATGTTGATATTTTGGTGGTAAAATGTTGAGATGAAGCACCTTGACTTATATTCAAGTTGCAATAAACAGGAGGCCTATGGTGGTGTTATTAAGCAATTAACATGCTAGAATGAGGGGATTTAATGTATGTGAAATTGAATGACATTGACTAGCCTTCAAGGTCACACACAGGTCAAATGTGAAAAATCCTTTAAAATAAATGACTATTTCTAAATATCAGGGAAATCTTTGGTAATGATATTTAGCCAATAACGTGCTGGGATAAAGGTCTCTAAAATATTTTCAAATGCTCTTGAATGACCTTGACTCAATTTTAGAGTATATGTTAAAGTTGTTAATTTCAAGGTCATATAATATTATGTTTAAATTTATTGAAACATTTAATTGACTTCTGAATAATAAGAGGGACTGGCTGAAGTTCATGACATTTTGTGATGTAGGTTAAAGGTTTAAATCAATATGATGTGTTAGAAGTGACTAAATGGCTATAACAACCAGCTTAGTTCAGATAAAAAAAATGGTCAAGTCTTCCAACAAAGATTCACAAAGATAAAAAATGTGTAGAAAAATAATATCTGCCAAAAAGACCCCAAACATGCATAGTCTGATTGAATAGCTTAAAGACTTTCTTGTACTCTTTTTGATAAACATGTATTTTTTCCAACAGCTTGAAAAATTCAAAATAAAATTTCAGGTGAGCTATCAAGGCCCCTGGGCCTCTTGTTTGAGAATAAAGTGAACAGATCTCTAGGCAAATTATGTATTTAACCAGTAGGTAGACTAATTGAGTTATAAGCTTTCATGTTTTGATATTTCAGATTTTTTTTTTACTATTCCTTAAGTATATATATATATCTTAAGTCAAATTGAAATCGAATATTTTGGCTCAAATTTCATTGTGTGTCAACATTTGACCTGATTTAGGTCTGTGACATGTTACAATGTCATGTAAATCATACCACAGTTCCTGGAAATAGGTTTTGTTTGTTAGGAAGGGAAGGGGG
>NW_018408555.1:16387-35916 GCF_002113885.1 Mizuhopecten yessoensis
CCCCCATGTGTGTCCTGGGGGAGTGGAAATGGGTTACCAGGGGCTACTGGGCTGTTACATGAGACATCGCAATGTGATAGCAGACTGTTTGTCCAGGATGATATAAGCTTGATAAAAGCACATTCTGGAGCAGGTAAAGTTACGACATTGGGTTTCTCCGTTACAGCTGGTATCTAGTTTTAATTTGGGTTACTTTGCTTTTATCACTATGATTACTCTGTACAACAGATGTTGTTCATGGCAAAAAATATTTGTAAATAATACTAGGTAGGTGCGACATACTATCTAAGTATTGAGGAAGTATTTGATTTATATATGAATTTTGAGCCAAAATTCAATAAATAAATTCAATATCTAATAAAGCTATGTAACAGGAAGTTGTTCGTTATGAATAATCAAGGAATGGGTCATCTTCTACAATGCTTAAATATTATTTTAAGTTTCTGTTGGGTTTCTAGCCCACCATCATCTGATGGTGGGCTATTCAAATCACCATGCGTCCGTGGTCCGTCGTCCGTCCTTAAACAATTCTTGTTATCGGTATTTTTTATAAGGGATCTTGTTCAAATTTTATATGTAAGTTCCCCTTGGTCCTTGTTGTGCAGGGTAACTTTTGAGACTGATCGGAAAAACAACATGGCCGACAGGCACCCATCTTGGATTTTGATAGTGAAAGTTTGTTATCGCTATTTCTTCGGACGTACCAAAGGGATCTTTCTCAAATTTGATATATAGGTTCCCCTTAGTACTTAACTGTGCAGGGCAACTTTTGAGACTGATCGGATAAACAATATGACCGACAGGCAGCCATCTTGGATTTTGATAGTGAAAGTTTGTTATTGCTATTTCTCGGGAAGTACATTTTTCAGTTGTCATTACTTCGATTTAAATCGAACGGGAATAAAATGAAAAAAAAATAACAAATACTGATATTACCTATATACTAATATCATTATTACTAAAAATGTACTGAAAATCTGTTTGAAATATATGGTGATTTCTTATTTTGAGTAATTCCATGATGATGTTCAGTTGTTATGTACATGTATTACTTTAGTGCCATATTTAGCCAAACTCTTGTAACTTATGTTGTGCTTGTTTTGACCAATAAAATGTTGAATTATCCTACAAAATTATGTTAATTTTCTATTCAATTAAAGAGGTTCCACATTGTTTATCATGTTTATCTAACTGCAGTTAGTTATTGATTCTTATTTTTATCAAAAAGAGAATGAGCTGATAAGAGTTTTTCTTTTTAAAAGTATCTCTATTGAGATAAAGAGGCAAAATATGTTGAGGAACGTTGTCGAAATTCTTTGTACCATATGTTTTTATGAAACTCGATTGATTCACACTACTAAGACGACATTAGCAAGTTTCATTCTCTTGTTGAGTGCCATTCCTTCAGTACCTTTTACTATACCACCTGATATCTTTCCAAAATCTCTTCCAAACGTCTTGGTCAACTCATCCTTGGATTGAAACTTGACTGCTTATATTGGTATTCTTCTTATTACAATAACAATAATAAGATGTGTGTGTGTTTTTAATTAGAACTGTAACAGATCAATTGATTTTTTTATCAAATGTTGATCTGATTATTTTGCCAGCAAATAAAACCATTTATAAGTATAGGGGTAAATAATAATAACTTATAAAATATCCCGATGATCTCCAAGAATTATGACATGTAAGCCTTTTGAGCAATATTGCCGAGGCTGGTATTACTTATAAATTATAATTTTAAAAATAAAGTAATTGCTTTAAAAGAATATTTTCTGAGATATCCATGGAATAGTGTGCTATGATATATCTGGAAAGATATGCATATCTATGAGATCATGGTTGTTCTTAGAAATCATTCCTTATGATAAAAAAAATATTCTTTTTTCTTTTTTCTTTTTTCCAGTTTATACATGTATATTCAATTGTCTGAGCCTCGGCGCGATTATTTGGTTGTCTTACTAACGATTTGACAACTAAAAAAATCACTTATTTGGTTGGAGATTTCTGTGTCTCACCCTCCATATAGGGGAATATTCTCTATTATTAATCAACACATCAGATTTGTTTAAAGTCCATAGACAAGAAAATTTTCATAAAAGCTGAAGGCCAGATAAGGTTGATCAGTTTCTTCAAATATTGAAAAGCTGAATGTCTTACAATTCTTTCATTAATCTTAATCCTGCCAGGACATGCTGACTGACTATATTCAAATATGTATATTGCAAATTCTGGTTAAATATTTAAAGTCTATCACTTTTTTTCTTGTGTAATAATATAACTAGTTGCAATTGAACAACTATATAAAAAAAATCAGCTAGAAAGTAATAATTCTCTAAGCAATGTATCATTATTAAAATAAAGAATTATTTAGGCTAGAAGGAACACTACATCTTCGTTTCATCCGCAGGACGGTGATAATTGTGATCTCGCAAATGAGAGCGTTTATTAGTTTTATTACGCTACCGTCGAGGATGCGGCGCTGCAGTCGCATTGTTTACAACACCGGAACGGTGCATGTGGAAGTTCAAGCGAACGTATGTTTGCAGTAGGTCTATAAGGTCTACATATAAGTATGTTTTTTATAGGGATTTACACGTCGACAATAAAATGAGACTCAAGATTAATATTTCATCATGTCTTCCTGTGAATGATTCTCGGACAAGCTGAGCCAGCGAGTGTAGATGGTCGGAAACTTGAATGGTGGGAAACTTCGAGGATCTTGTTGGATTATGATGGGGACCGCCTCAAGATGGTCATTTGAATCAATAGCACGTTTGTAAAACTCTCCATTAGCCTGAATTAATTGGAGGGTTTTAAAAGTAAATGGTCTAGAAATACTCGGGACCGACAAAATGTCTCTTCCTTTCTCTCAATGGAGCAGACGGGCACCTGAAGCGTACGATATGTCCGCCATATTTAAGATCAAATTCAGACTTAAGTCTGCCCTGTAGCAGTCTTAGGATTTAAGACAGAAATTCAGATTTAAGACTTAAGTTTTTTTTCATGATCCACAAGCTAAGTCTGTTTTTATGATCCCGGGTCCAGTACTACATTTAATGGATCGAGTAAGGCGTTAAAACCGCGACAAAGTTGTAGACTGCTTCAAAGTTTGTTTTTATACAAACTGTGCTGTACACTATCTATTTGTACATTCAAATTGATTTGAAATTGAGTGGAAATTTTAAATTCATCTTTTCCACTGACAATTTAACTTCATTCAGATATACGAATGTTTTGGGGTATTTCATCTGAAAACGATAGTTTTATATTTGTATTATTTAAGCTAGAGAAGCTCCATACAATGACGTCCCAGGCTGATTCTTGTCGAAAGGTCGACGTTACATTTCCATACAAAACTGAATAAATCAATAGGGTTCAATTGGTGTCATTCCTCAGGCAGTCGACCAATTATACACTCATGAATATGAACTGCCAATTACAATATCTCAACTGATTAATAATAAAAAAAACATCTAATTGGCTACTTCATTTCATCAAAGGACTACTAATGATACCTAGAGGGCTGATTCCCTCTCGAGCAGGAGCTAGGTTATAAAGACCTCTTGCAAACTCAATTTCATTATAATTCATTCACAAGATTTATATCTTCTATTACTGCCTTGTTTTACACGTTCACAGTATTCATCTACACAGAATTTCAATCGAATGGACTCCCTGCAGGTAGGGCGTAGGAATTGTACCTACTGCCCCCATTGAATGATCGTAAGAGGTGACTAAATTTGGGATATTATCTTTTCTCTTCTTTCTAAACAATGTTCTTCTTCCTTGTGTCTCCCTTGACAATGCCTCACCTTTGACCTTATTTAGTTGACTGTTCGCCCCTGTGAGGAAGGCTTTGGGTTTTGTCCCCTGGCCGAGGCATACCAGAGTCTGTAAAAATGGTAGTTTCTACTCCTGCTTAACGCTCAGCAATTTAGGAGTGGGACGACCTGTTCGCCCATTGTCAGTATACTGTGACCGAGTGGGGTGTCTTGCTGGGTGTCTTCGGCAGTATGTTTCAGTGAGGTAGCACTATAAAGTCGGCATCAGTTCCGCGCTATCAGAAGGAGACACACACGAACATATCGCAGCCTCCCAAAACACACACGCATACACTACACGCATGTATCTTGCACACATGGGAGGTCGTCCTTAAATGATCATAGCTGTTGACAGGACGTTAAACAATACCAAACCAAACCAAATCAATCGAATGGAAATTCGTTATGATTTGAAAATTTACTTCGTCATTGTACAACATATCTGATTTGCCCAACAATGACCCCCCTGCAGGTTGGGGATCGAGAAAAGAATACATATTCTGTTACATGTATCGTAAGATGCGACTAATGTGGGAACTCCTGCAGAATTGGGGCATTGATTTTGTGCACTCTACTTGAGGACACAAAGGCGTTCGCCCAGGTGAAGAAGGCAATGGGTTTTGTCCCCAGGCCTTCACATACCAAAGTCCTTGTAAATGGTAGTTATTCCCTGCTAAACGTTCAGCTTTTGGGGGACTGGCAACAACTGGTTCACCCGTTGTCAGTATAATGTGACCGGGAGGAATGCTGTGCTGGATGCCTTCGGCATGGTATTTCAGTGAGATAGCACTGTAAAGTCGGCATCAGATCTGCGCTATCCCAAGGAAGCACGCACACAACAGACCTGTCTCCAGCACACATACAAACATGCACGCATCCATAACATACACGGTTTTGTTTTGTTTAACGTCCCATGAACAGCTAATGTCATTTAAGGGCGTGTTTCCATGTGTGTAGTGTACGCGTACTTGCGTGTGTGTATACAGAAGACCGGGTATGTTGGTATGCTTATCTCCTTGTGAAAGGGCGGATTATTTATCATGCCGAAGGCACCCAGGACAACATACACGGAGGCACGTCCTTAAATGAACTAATATGCTAATAGCACGTTAAACAAAATAAAAACAAACAAAACAAAACAATGATTAGCTCCTATTTGTCAAAGATTTTGAATAGCTGGGTGAAATAGTTTTAAACCATGAAATTTGACATTTTGGTGTTTGGTGTTTGGTGTTTCAAATTGCCCGTCGTCTGTGGTCCGTCCGTCGTCCGTCCTTAACAATTCTTGTTATCGCTATTTCTCAAAAGGTACAGAAGGGATCTGCCTCAAATTTGATATGAAGGTTCCCCTTGGTCCCTTCTTGTGCATGTATACTTTTGAACCTGTTCGGATGAATTAAATTGGCGACAGGCAGCCATTTTGGATTTTGACAGTCAAGGTTTGGATCTGTTGTTTCTCAGGAAGTACTCAAATGATCTTTCTCATACTAGTAGGTGTCCCATGGTCCTTTATTGTGCATGATTACTTTTGAGACTGATCGGATAAGCATAATGGCGGACAGGTGACTTTGAATGTTTGTTAGTGCTATTTCTCAGGAAAAACGTTTAATTTTGATATGTAGGTTCCTTTGATCCTCAGTTTGACATGTTTTATTTTGAGAGTGATCATCAAATACAAGATAGCTGAGGGAATAACCCAACAGATTTTTCTTATATTGCAATGATCGGTTATATTTCAAGTAAATATGTGAAACGACAAACTCACTTTAAAGGTTGTCTTTTATACACAGCGGTATTAAGTTTAGATCAAAAATTGGATCAATGTGCAATTACTGTATACATGACTCGACCAAACAGATAAAAGAAAAGAAGAGCATAGATCAACTCACAAAGGAGTAATGAAGATGGTACTATGGTGGCGCCAAGTTCCCGCTGGGATCTCTTTTTTTCTCTTTAATGTGTAATAACATCTTACCTTTTCGCTGTGTATATATTTGTAGAGGTTTTGAACCATTTACCCTTCAGTTTCGTTTTGGTGTATTACGTTTTGTAATTGTCCCTTATTATTGCTGTCAGGCATGATACGACTTCACCGTTGCCGGGCCGTTAAGCACCCACTAACCTACGATATACCGTTACACCAGAGACATATAAAGTAGTATATACGTCTCTGGTTACACTTATAGGATTAACGTTATACAGAAGTAAATTATGTTTTGTTGCTTATTGTATTTCAAAATAGAGAACAGTTGTAGATTTACGTTTGTACGGATACCAACCGTTTTTTCCATCAAATGTGACCTGGTGTGCCATGTCGGTGGAACGAATATTGCTTAATATGTACAAGTATGCTTTTTTCAACTGTTTATATCTATATATCCTATCGATCCGGCATATTATACAGGTATTAACTTTCTTTATTGAAAACGATTGTGAAACAAGTTATATAAACTTATATACATTACTTTTTTGGCCCAAATGGTAACATTTAGGGGGTCTTAATGTGGGAGGAGATGGGAGTACCCGGAGAAACGTACGGGGTCGGGTAGGTGACCCCATACCTTTTCACGTCCGATAGAGGATTCGAAATGCTGCCATTTGATTTAAAGTCGAATGCGAAATTAACTGCACCACCCGACCGCCGTATATTCATTGGAATCCACTAGGTAGCTATGTCGTAATGAAGAATTAAGGTTATCAGTCTGATAGAACACGAGCCTGTAATAAATTATCAATAAACAGCAATATATCACATCGCCCTGATCCAAAATGATGCCTTATGTTAAACATTCAAAATACATCGTTTTCTTAAAAACGAAATGTTAATGTTGGAAATATAGTATGGATTGAACGGGATTTTGTTTCAATCGTAATACTGGTATAAACACATAGTGGTTACATAGTTACGATGTGGGACTAAGGGATGCATGTACTCGCTATCTAATCCTGTTGTGTGTATCCTGGCATCACTATCCATCATGATCCTTTTCCAATATACATAAATAAATGCTCAAAATTATCTTCCACTAAAGTTTTTGTGTAATTCTCTGGTGTCACCCAGCCATGCCTCGTTTATTATTGTAAGCCTAGTGAATTAGCTTTCGAACATGAACTGCGTGCGTTAAATTGAAATAAAATATAGCCATGTTAGCTTAGTGTAAGTGGAAATCAATACAGGTTTAAAGCTTATGTTAGCGACGTTTCGAACATAATACATGTTATATGTTTCTCCACAGCACACACTTCAAACAATCCTTACATTCCTTTCTGAAGTATCTTAAAGGGCTTAGTTGTTTTAACCAAGTTCAGCTAAAATTTTCAAGATATGATATGTTCAACTACCAGAAATGGTACTAATATTTACATGTTACTGCACTTCCGCAGAACTTTTCTTCCCTCGCATGTGCAGTTTTCATTGTTTAAATAATTATCAATTATTCAATATTAACAATTTGAATAATTGGCCTTTAAGCTTATGATGCTTCAAAGAACTGATCATAGTCCTAAAGTTTTGGCAGAATGGATTTTCTCGAATAGATGTGTTTGTTTTACAAATTTCCTCTTTATTCGGAATATCCTTTATAGTTTCAAATAAAGTGCATGTCTCTTTAGGGGATTATTTCTGTAGCCCGCCGTGTTATCGACTATTCAACTGTGTTTTAATGCACATAGCGATACACGTTCCTTTAACATTTATTGACAGGGGTACATCGCTTCAGAGTATATATGAGAGATACAGGGACGTCTGCAACGACAAAAGGTAGTAGTTGAAAGTGATTTAAAGAGCAAATGTATACTAATATAAAAATGAATTAACGATGAAAATAGAAAAGACAGTCCAATGAAACTGATCAACATCGAGCTTTATGAAATAGAGCAAAGTGCAAGTTAGCCTTCATTATTTTTAGCAAAGTATACATGCAAGGATAAAGTTCAGAAAACCTCACGACATGATTGATGAAAATGGAGTCTGGTCTATGCATTTATTAGCTTTTATACATGTGGGGTGATTCTCATACAAAACATCGTATATTTGATGTAGTTACCGTACACTATCTGTAGGATGATTCACATATTGTAAGATGATTCACATATTGTAAGATGATTCACATATTGTAGGATGATTCACATATTGTAAGATGATTCACATATTGTAAGATGATTCACATATTGTAAGATGATTCACATATTGTAAGATTATTCACATATTGTAAGATGACTCACATATTGTAAGATGATTCATATATTGTAGGATGGTTCACATATTGTAGGATGATTCACATATTGTAGGATGATTCACATAATGTAAGATGATTCACATATTGTAGGATGATTCACATACTGTAGGATGATTCAGATATTGTAGGATGATTCACATATTGAAAGATGATTCACATATTGTAGGATGATTCACATGATGATTCACATATTGTAGATGATTCACATATTGTAGGATGATTCACATACTGTAGTGATTCACATATTGAAAGATGATTCACACATTGTAGGATGATTCACATGATGATTAACATATTGTAGATGATTCACATATTGTAGGATGACTCAAATATTGTAAGAGGATTCACATATTGTAGCATGATTCACATATTATAGGATGATTCACATGATGATTCACATATTGTAGATGATTCACATATTGTAGGATGATTCACATATTGTCGGATGACTCACATATTGTAAGAGGATTCACATATTGTAGCATGATTCACATATTGTAGGATGATTCACATATTGTAGGATGACTCACATATTGTAAGAGGATTCACATATTGTAGGATGATTCACATATTGTAAGATGATTCACATATTGTAAGATGATTCATATATTGTAAGATGATTCACATATTGTAGGATGATTCACATATTGTAAGATGATTCACATATTGTAAGATTATTCACATATTGTAAGATGACTCACATATTGTAATATGATTCATATATTGTAGGATGGTTCACATATTGTAGGATGATTCACATATTGTAGGATGATTCACATAATGTAAGATGATTCACATATTGTTGGATGATTCACATAATGTAAAATGATTCAGATATTGTAGGATGATTCACATAATGTAGGATGACTCACATATTGCAGGATAATTCACATATTGTAAGATGATTCACATATTGTAAGATGATTCACATATTGTAGGATAATTCACATATTGTAAGATTATTCACATATTGTAAGATGATTCACATATTGTAGGATGATTCACATATTGTAAGATGATTCACATATTGTAAGATGATTCACATATTGTAAGATGATTCACATATTGTAGGATGATTCACATATTGTAAGATGATTCACATATTGTAAGATGATTCACATATTGTAAGATGATTCACATATTGTAGGATGATTCACATATTGTAAGATGATTCACATATTGTAAGATGATTCATATATTGTAGGATGATTCACATATTGTAGGATGATTCACATAATGTAAGATGATTCACATATTGTAAAATGATTCACATATTGTAAGATGATTCACATATTGTCAGATGATTCACATATTGTAGGATGATTCACATATTTTAGGATGAGTCACATATTGTAGGATGATTCACTAATTGTAGGATGATTGACATATTGTAGGATGATTCACTAATTGTAGGATGATTGACATATTGTAGGATGATTCACTAATTGTAGGATGATTGACATATTGTAGGATGATTCACTAATTGTAGGATGATTGACATATTGTAGGATGATTCACTAATTGTAGGATGATTGACATATTGTAGGATGATTCACAAATTGTAAGATAACTCACATATTGTAAGATGATTCATATATTGTAGGATGGTTCACATATTGCAGGATGATTCACAATTCACATATTGTAAGATTATTCACATATTGTAATATGTTTCACATATTGTAAGATGATTCACATGTTTTCCATATTGCAAGATGACTCACATATTGTAATATGATTCACATATTGTAAGATCATTCGCATATTGTAAGACGAGTCGCATATTGTAAGATGATTCATATATTGTAGGATGGTTCACATATTGCAGGATGATTCACAATTCACATATTGTAAGATTATTTACATATTGATGATTCATATATTGTAAGATTATTCACATATTGTAAGATGATTCATATATTGTAAAATGACTCAGATATTGTAAGATGATTCACATAATGTAAGAGGATTCACATATGGTAAAATGATTCACATATTGTAAGAAGATTCATATATTGTAGGATGATTCATATATTGTAAGATGATTCACATAATGTAAGAGGATTCACATATGGTAAAATGATTCACATATTGTAAGATTATTTACATATTGCAAGATGACTCACATATTGTAAGATGATTCATTCACATATTGTAGGATGATACACATATTGCAGGATGATTCACATGTTGTAGGATGATTCACATATTTTAGGATGAATCATCCTACAATATGTGACTCATCCTAAAATATGTGAATCATCCTGCAATATGTGTATCATCCTACAATATGTGAATATATGTGAATCATCTTACAATATATGAATCATACATGTGAATCATCCTACAATATGTAGATCATCCTACAATATGTGAATCATTTTACAATATGTGAATCATCTTCCAACATGTGAATCATCTTCCAATATGTGAATCATCCGACAATATGTGAGTCATCCTACAACATGTGAATCATCTTACAATATATGAATCATACATGTGAATCATCCTACAATATATGAATATGTGAATCATCTTACATTATGTTAATCATCCTACAATATGTGAACCATCCTACAATATATGAATCAGCTTACAATATGTGAATCATCTCACAATATGTGAATCATCCTACAACATATTTTAGGATGATTCACAGATTGTAGGATGATTCACATATTTTAGGATGAGTCACATATTGTAGGATGATTCATATATTGTAGGATGACTCACATATTGTAAGAAGATTCACATATTGTCAGATGATTCACATATTGTAGGATAATTCACATATTGCAAGATGGTTCACATATTGTAAAATGACTCACATATTGTAAGATGATTCATTCACATATTGTAGGATGATTCAGATATTGTAAGATGATTCACATGTTTTCCATATTGCAAGATGACTCACATATTGTAAGAAGATTCACATATTGTCAGATGATTCACATATTGTAGGGTGACTCACATATTGTCGGATGATTCATATATTGTAAGATTATTCACATATTGTAAGATGATCCACATATTGTCAGATGATTCACATATTGTAGGGTGACTCACATATTGTCGGATGATTCACATATTGCAAGATGATTCACATATTGTAGGATTATTCACATAATGTAAGATGATTCACATATTGCAGGATGATTCACATGTTGTAGGATGATTCACATATTGTAAGCTGATTCATATATTGTAGGATGACTCACATATTGTAAGATGATTCATATATTGTAAGATTATTCACATATTGTAAGATGATTGACATATTGTAATATGATTCATATATTGTAAAATGACTCAGATATTGTAAGATGATTCACATATATTCACATATTGTAGGATGATACACATATTGCAGGATGATTCACATATTTTAGGATGATTCACATATTGTAGGATGATTCACATATTGCAGGATGATTCACATATTGTAAGATGATTCACATGTTGTAGGATGATTCACATATTTTAGGATGATTCACATATTGTAGGATGATTCACATATTGTAAGATGATTCACATATTGTAGGATGATTCACATATTGTAAGATGATTCACAAATTGTAAGATAATTCACATATTGCAAGATGATTCACATATTGTAAAATGACTCACATATTGTAAGATGATTCACATATTGTAGGATGATTCACATTTTGTAAGATGATTCACATAATGTAAGATGATTCACATATTGTAAGATTATTCACATATTGTAAGATGATTCACATATTGTAAGTTGATTCACATATTGTAGGATGATTCACATATTGTGAGATGATTCACATATTGTAAGATCATTCGCATATTGTAAGACGAGTCGCATATTGTAAGATGATTCATATATTGTAGGATGATTCACATATTGTGGGATGATTCACATATTGCAGGATGATTCACATATTGTAGGATGATTAACATATTGTAGGATGATTCACATATTGTAAGATGATTCACATATTGTAGGATGATTCATATATTGAAGGATGATTCACATATTGTAGGATGTTTCACATATTGTAGGATGATTCACATATTGTAAGATGATTCACATATTGTAGGATGATTTACATAATGTAGGATGATTCACATATTGCAGGATAATTCACATATTGTAGGATGATTCACATATTGTAAGATGATTCACATAATGTAGGATGACTCACATACTGTAAGATGATTCATATATTGTAGGATGATTCACATATTGTAGGATGATTCACATATTCTAAGATGATTCACATATTGTAAGATGATTCACATAATGTAAGATGATTCACATATTGTAAGATTATTCACATATTGTAAGATGATTCACATATTGTAGGATGATTATGATGTTTCACATATATTCACATATTGTACGATGATTCACATATTCTAGGATGATTCACATATTGTAAGATGATTCACATAATGTAAGATGACTCACATACTGTGAGATGATTCATATATTGTCGGATGATTCACATATTGTAGGATGATTCACATATTGTATGATGTTTCACATATTGAAAGATGATTCGCATATTGTAAGAGGAATAGCATATTGTAAGATGATTCGCATATTGTAGGATGATTCACATTTTGTAAGATGATTCACATATTCTAGGACGATTCACATAATGTACGATGATTCATATATTGTAAGATTATTCACATATCGTAAGATGATTCACATAATGTAAGATGATTCACATATTGTGAGATGATTCACATATTGTAGGATTATCCACATATTGCAGGATGATTCACATACTGTAGGATGATTAACATATTGTAAGATGATTAACATATTGTAGGATGATTCACCTATTGTAAGATGATTCACATATTATAAGATGATTCACATATTGTAGGAAGGATGATTTACATATTGTAGGATGATTCACATAATATACGATGATTCATATATTGTAAGATGACTCACATATTGTAGGATTATTCTCATATTGCAGGATGATTCACATATTTTAGGATGACTAACATATTGTGGGATGATTCACATATTGTAGGAAGGATGATTTACATATTGTAGGATGATTCACCTATTGTAAGATGATTCATATAGTGTAAAATGACTCAGATATTGTAAGATGATTCCCATATTGTAGGATGATTCACAAATTGTAAGATGATTCACATATCGCAAGATGATTCACATATTGTAGGATTATCCACATATTGCAGGATGATTCACCTATTGTAGGATGATTAACATATTGTAGAATGATTCACATATTGTAAGATGACTCTCATATTGTAAGATGATTCACAGATTCACATATTGTAGGATGACATATTTTAGGATGATTCACATATTGTAAGCTGATTCACATATTGTAAGATGATTAACATATTGTAGGATGATTCAAATATCGTAGGATGAATCACATATTGTAAGATGATTCAGTAAGATGATTCACATATTGTGAGATGATTAGCATATTGTAGGATGATTCACAAATTGTAAGATAATCCACATATTGTAAGATGATTCAAATATTGTAGGATGAATCACATATTGTAAGATGACTAACATATTGTAAGATTATTCACATATTGCAGGATGATTCCCATATTCTAGGATGACTAACACATTGTGCGATGATTCACATATTTTAGGATGATTCACATATTGTATGATGTTTCACATATTGAAAGATGATTCGCATATTGTAAGATGATTCTTATATTGTAGGATGATTCACATGTTGTAAGATGATTCACATATTGCCAGATGATTCACATATTGTAGGATTGTTCACATATTGCAGGATGATTCGCATATTCTAGGATGACTAACATATTGCGCGATGATTCACATATTGTAGGATCATTCACATACTGTAGGATGATTCAAATATTGCAGGATGATTCACATTTTCTAGGCTGACTAACATATTGTGCGATGATCCACATATTGTAGGATGACTAACATATTGTAAGTAGGATGATTAACATATTGTAGGACGATTCACATATTGTACGATGATTCACATATTCTAGGATGACCAACATATTGTGCGATGATTCACATACTGTAGGATGATTAATATAATGTAACATGATTCACATATTGTAGGATTGTTCACATATTGCAGGATGATTCGCATATTCTAGGATGACTAACACATTGTGCGATGATTCACATATTTTAGGATGACTAACATATTGTGTGATGATTCACATATTGTAGGATGTTGACTCACATATTGCAGGATAATTCACATATTGTAGGATGATTTACATATTGTAGGATGATTCACCTATTGTAAGATGATTCATATAGTGTAAAATGACTCAGATATTGTAAGATGATTCCCATATTGTAGGATGATTCACAAATTGTAGGATGATTCACATATTCTAGGATGATTAACATATTGTGCGATGATTCGCATATTGTAGGATGATTCACATACTGTAAGATGATTCACATATTGAAAGATGATTCACATATTGTAACATGATTCACATATTGTAGGATTATCCACATATTGCAGGATGATTCAGAGGTTGTAGGATGACTAACATATTGTACGATGATTCACATATTCTAGGACGATTCACATAATGTACGATGATTCATATATTGTAAGATTATTCACATATCGTAAGATGATTCACATATTGTGAGATGATTCACATATTGTAGGAAGGATGATTTACATATTGTAGGATGATTCACATAATGTACGATGATTCATATATTGTAAGATTATTCACAGATTGTAAGATGATTCACATATCGTAGGATGATTCACATATTGTTCGATGATTCACATATTCTAGGGTGACTAACATATTGTGCGATGATCCACATATTGTAGGATGACTAACATATTGTGAGATGATTCACATATTGTAGGAAGGATGATTTACATATTGTAGGATGATTCACCTATTGTAAGATGATTCACATATTGCCAGATGATTCACATATTGTAGGAAGGATGATTTACATATTGTAGGATGATTCACCTATTGTAAGATGATTCACATACTGTAGGATGATTAATATAATGTAACATGATTCACATATTGTAAGATGATTAGCATATTGTAGCATGATTCACATATTGTGAGATGATTCACATATTGTAGGATCATTCACATACTGTAGGATGATTAATATAATGTAACATGATTCACATATTGTAGGATGTTGACTCACATATTGCAGGATAATTCACATATTGTAGGATGATTATCATATTGTAAGATGATTCACACAATGTAAGATGACTCACATACTGTGAGATGATTCATATGTAAGATGATTCATATATTGTAAATTAACTCAGATATGGTAAGATGATTAACATATTGTAAGATGATTCCCATATTGTAAGATGATTCACATGTTGTAAGATGATTCACATATTCTAGGATGATTCATATATTGTAAGATTATTCACAGATTGTAAGATGATTCACATATCGTAGGATGATTCACATATTGTTCGATGATTCACATATTGTAGGAAGGATGATTTACATATTGTAGGATGATTCACCTATTGTAAGATGATTCATATATTCTAGGATGATTCACATATTGTAAAATGATTCACATATTGTAGGATGTTGACTCACATATTGCAGGATAATTCACATATTGTAGGATGATTTACATATTGTAGGATGATTCACATTTTGTAAGATGATTCACATATTGAAAGATGATTCACATATTGTAAGAGTACGATGATTCACATATTGTAGGAAGGATGATTTACATATTGTAGGATGATTCACCTATTGTAAGATGATTCATATATTGTATGATGATTCACATAATGTAAGATGACTCACATACTGTGAGATGATTCATATATTGTCGGATGATTCACATATTGTACGAGGATTCACATATTGTAGGATGATATTCACATATTGTAAGATGAATCACATATTGTAAGATGACTAACATATTGTAAGATTATTCACATATTGCAGGACGATTCACATATTCTAGGATGACTGACATATTGTGCGATGATTCACATGTTGTAGGATGATTCACATATTTCACATATTGTAAGATGATTAGCATATTGTAACATGAATCGCATAATTCACATATTGTAAGATGATTAACAAATTGTAAGATAATTCACATATCGTAAGATGATTCACATAATGTAACTTGTCTCACATATTGTAAGGTGATTCATATATTGTAGGATGATTAACATACTGTAAGATGATTCACATATTGAAAGATGATTCACATATTGTAAGTTGATTAGCATATTGTAAGATGATTCACATACTGTAGGATGATTAACATATTGTAAGATGATTCCCATATTGTAAGATGATTCACAAGATGATTCACATATTGTAGGAAGGATGATTTACATATTGTAGGATGATTCACCTATTGTAAGATGATTCACATACTGTAGGATGATTAACATATTGTAGAATGATTCACATATTGTAAGATGACTCTCATATTGTAAGGTGATTCATATATTGTAGGATGATTAACATACTGTAAGATGATTCACATATTGTCAGATGATTCACATATTGAGGATGATTCACATATTGTGAGATGATTCACATATTGTAAGTTCACATATTGTAAGATGATTAACAAATTGTAAGATAATTCACATATCGTAAGATGATTCACATATTGTGAGATGATTCACATATTGTAAGATGATTCACATATTGTAAGATGACTCTCATATTGTAAGATGATTCATATATTGTAGGATGATTCACATATTGTGGGATGATTCACATATTGCAGGATGATTCACATATTGTAGGATGATTCACATAATGTACGATGATTCTTAACATATTGTAGGATGATTCGCATATTGTAGGATTCACATATTGTCAGATGATTCACATATTGTAGGATAACTCACATATTGCAGGATGATTCACATATTGTAGGATGATTCACATATTGTAGGATGATTAACATATTGTAGGATGATTCGCATATTGTAGGATAACTCACATATTGCACATATTGTAAGATGATTAGCATATTGTAACATGAATCGCATATTGTAAGGTGACTCGCATATTGTAAGATGATTCACATATTGTAAGATGATTCACATATTGTAAGATGATTAGCATATTGTAACATGAATCGCATATTGTAAGATGACTCGCATATTGTAAGATGATTCACATATTGTAGGATGATTCACATAATGTAAGATGATTCACATATTGTAAGATGATTCACATATTGTAAGATGATTCACATATTGTAAGATGATTCACACATTGTAAGATGATTCACATTTAAAACAGTAAACATGTAAATTACATGTCCTCTAGCAAGTGTAAATTATTCAAATTTATGAAATTTCTTTGTTTGACGAAATTAACATGGTGAAATCGTCTACTAAACACAACACGTTAACTCTGATACCTTATGATATTCAACTTGTACTTTTCTTTTAATCTCCGTTTCTTGGGAGTAATTGTTTCCTGCTTGACGTTCAGAATTTAGGGTAAAGGAAAAAACTGTTTAATCGTTGTCAGTATAATATGACCGGGCGGAATGCTGTGCTGGTTTCCTTTGACATGGTAATTCATTGAGATAACACTTTTAAGTAGGCATCAATTCTGCGCAATGGAGAGGACGGCAGCAACATCAACATACTCTGTCTCCAGCAAACATACACACACGCATACACGCACACACTCCATACACAAAAACATACACGCACACACAACATACACACAAACATACACGCACACACTACATACACACAAGCATAACACACACACTACATACACACAAGCATACACGCACACACAACATACAAACAAACATACACGCACACACAACATACACACAAACATACACGCACACACTACATACACACAAGCATACACGCACGCACTACATACACACAAGCATACACGCACACACAACATACACATAGCATACATACAAACATACACGCACACACTACATACACACAAGCATACACGCACACACAACAAACACACAAAAATACACGCACACACTACATACACACAAGCATACATGCACACACAACATACACACAAACATATACGCACGCACTACATACACACAAGCATACACGCACGCACTACATACACACAAGCATACACGCACACACAACATACACACAGCATACATACAAACATACACGCACACACTACATACACACAAGCATACACGCACACACTACATACACACAAGCATACACGCACACACAACATACACACAAACATACACGCACACACTACATACACACAAGCATACACGCACACACTACATACACACAAGCATACACGCACACACAACATACACACAAACATACACGCACACACTACATACACACAAGCATACACGCACACACTACATACACACAAACATACACGCACACACAACATACACACAAACATATACGCACGCACTACATACACACAAGCATACACGCACACACTAGATACACACAAGCATACACACACACACACTACATACACACAACATACACACAAACATATACGCACACACTACATACACACAAACATACACGCACACACTACATGCACACAAGCATACACGCACACACAACATACACACAAACATACACGCACACACAGCATACACACAAAAATTCACGCACACACAACATACACACAAACAAACACCCACAACAAACACGGAGTCACGACCTTAAACGACCTAAACTAGTAATAGGATGTCAAAATAAAATAGAACCAAATCGTTAAATTTTGTTTTCATATTTTGTCATAGTTTAATCGATTTTGGGTATTATTACGGTTGGATCACATCTCGGTATTCTTTTACTGTTTATTATACATGCAATAACAGAAGTGGTCATATCATGTTACTGGTAAGGTAGAAAAGAGGGGGAGAATTTCGATTACGTGATGTTGATATGTAGACGATTTATATATGTCATGCCTTGTTTACGTGATGTTGATATGTAGAGGATTTATAGATATCAAACCTTGTTTACTTAATGTTGATATGTATACGATTTATATATATCATGCTTTGTTTACTTGATGTTGATATGTAGACGATTATATATATATATATATATAATCGTCTACATATCAACATCAAGTAAACAAAGCATGATATATATAAATCGGCTACATATCAACATCACGTATATATATATATATATATACGTGATGTTGATATGTAGCCGATTTATATATATCATGCATTGTTTACGAAATGTTGATATGTAGAGGATTTATAGATATCAAACCTTGTTTACGTAATGTTGATATGTATACGATTTATATATATCATGCATTGTTTACGTAATGTTGATATATAGACGATTTATATATATCATTCCTTGTTTACGTGATGTTGATATATAGACGATTTATATATATCATTCCTTGTTTACGTGATGTTGATATATAGACGATTTATATATATCAT
>NW_018408555.1:36896-63849 GCF_002113885.1 Mizuhopecten yessoensis
ATTCCTTGTTTACGTGATGTTGATATATAGACGATTTATATATATCATTCCTTGTTTACGTGATGTTGATATGTAGACGATTTATATATATCATGCATTGTTTACGTGATGTTGCTATGAAGACGATTATATATATCATGCCTTGTTTACGTAATGTTGATATGTAGACGATTATATATATCATTCCTTGTTTACGTGATGATGATATGAAGACGATTTATATATATCATGCATTGTTTACGTGATGTTGATATGTAGACGATTTATATATATGATGCTTTGTTTACTTGATGTTGATATGTAGACGATTTATATATATCATGCCTTGTTTACGTGATGTTGATATGTAGAGGATTATATATATCATGCCTTGTTTACGTAATGTTGATATGTAGACGATTAATATATATCATGCCTTGTTAACGTAATGTTGATATGTAGACGATTAATATATATCATGCCTTGTTTACGTGATGTTGATATATAGAGGATTTATATATATCATGCCTTGTTTACGTAATGTTGATATGTAGACGAATTATATATATCATTCCTTGTTTACGTGATGTTGATATGTAGACGATTTATATATATCATGCATTGTTTACGTGATGTTGATATGTAGACGATTATATATATCATGCATTGTTTAGGTGATGTTGATATGTAGAAGATTTATATATATCATTCCTTGTTTACGTGATGTTGATATATAGACGATTTATATATATCATTCATTGTTAACGTGATGTTGATATATGGACGATTTATATATATCATGCATTGTTTACGTGATGATAATATGAAGACGATTTATATATATCATGCATTGTTTACGTGATGTTGATATATAGACAATTTATATATAAAATTCCTTGTTTACGTGATGTTGATATATAGACGATTTATATATATCATTCCTTGTTTACGTGATGTTGATATGTAGACGATTTATATATATCATGCACTGTTTACGTAATGTTGATATGTAGACGATTTATATATATCATGCCTTGTTTACGTGATGTTGATATGTAGACGATTTAAATATATCATGCACTGTTTACGTAATGTAGACGATTTATATATATCATGCTTTGTTTACGTGATGTTGATATGTAGACGATTTATATATATCATGTATTGTTTACGTAATGTTGATATGTAGACGATATATATATATCATGCCTTGTTTACGTGATGTTGATCTGTAGAGGATTATATATATCATGCCTTGTTTACGTAATGTTGGTATGTAGACGATATATATATATAATAAATTGTTTACGTAATGTTTATATGTAGACAATTTATATATATCATGCATTGTTTACGTAATGTTGATATGTAGGCGATTATATATATCATGCCTTGTTTACGTGATGATGATATGAAGACGATTTATATATATCATGTATTGTTTACGTAATGTTGATATGTAGACGATATATATATATCATGCCTTGTTTACGTGATGTTGATATGTAGACCATTTATATTTATCATGCCTTGTTCACGTAATGTTGATATGTAGACGATTTATAGATATCATGCCTTGTTTACGTAATGTTGATATATAGACGATCTATATATATCATGCCTTGTTTACGTAATGTTGATATGTAGACGATATATTATATATATCATGCATTGTTTTCGAAATGTTGATATGAAGAGGATTTATATATATCATACATTGTTTACGTAATGTTGATATGTAGACGATTATATTTATATATATATATCATGCATTGTTTACGTAATGTTCATATATAGACGAGTATATATACCATGCCTTGTTTACGTAATGTTGATATGTAGACGATTATATATATCATGCCTTGTTTATGTAATGTTGATATGTAGACGATTATATATATCATGCCTTGTTTACGTGATGTTGATATGTAGACGATTTATATATATCATGCTTTGTTATCTTGATGTTGATATGTAGACGATTTATATATATCATGCCTTGTTTACGTAATGTTGATATGTAGACAATTTATATATATCATGCCTTGTTTACGTGATGTTGATATGTAGACGATTTATATATATCATGCATTGTTTACGTAATGTTGATATATAGACTATTTATATATATCATTCCTTGTTTACGTGATGTTGATATATAGACGATTTATATATATCATTCCTTGTTTACGTGATGTTGATATGTAGACGATTTATATATATCATGCATTGTTTACGTAATGTTGATATATAGACTATTTATATATATCATTCCTTGTTTACGTGATGTTGATATATAGACGATTTATATATATCATTCCTTGTTTACGTGATGTTGATATGTAGACGATTTATATATATCATGCATTGTTTACGTAATGTTGATATATAGACTATTTATATATATCATTCCTTGTTTACGTGATGTTGATATATAGACGATTTATATATATCATTCCTTGTTTACGTGATGTTGATATGTAGACGATTTATATATATCATGCATTGTTTACGTGATGTTGCTATGAAGACGATTATATATATCATGCCTTGTTTACGTAATGTTGATATGTAGACGATTAAATAGCATGCCTTGTTTACGTGATGTTGATATGAAGACGATTTATATATATCATGCATTGTTTACGTGATGTTGATATGTAGACGATTTATATATATCATGCTTTGTTTACTTGATGTTGATATAAAGACGATTTATATATGTCATGCCTTGTTTACGTGATGTTGATATGTAGACGATTTATATATATCATGCATTGTTTACGTGATGTTGATATTAAGACGATTATATATATCATGCCTTGTTTACGTAATGTTGATATGGAGACGATTTATATATATCATGCCTTGTTTTTGTGATGTTGATATGTAGACGATTTATATATATGATGCCTTGTTTACGTGATGTTGATATGTAGACGATTTATATACACCATGCCTTGTTTACGTGATGTTAATATGTAGACGATTTATATATATCATTCCTTGTTTACGTGATGTTGATATGTAGACGATTTATTTATATCATTCCTTATTTACGTTATGTTGATATGTAGACGATATATATATCATGCCTTGTTTACGTAATGTTGATATATAGACGATCTATATATATCATGCCTTGTTTACGTAATGTTGATATGTAGACAATATATATATATCATGCATTGTTTACGAAATGTTGATATGTAGACGATTTATATATATCATGCCTTGTTTACGTGATGTTGATATGTAGACGATTTATATATATCATGCACTGTTTACGTAATGTTGATATATAGACGATTTATATATATCATGCATTGTTTACGAAATGTTGATATGTAGACGATTTATATATATCATGCCTTGTTTACGTGATGTTGCTATGTAGACGATTTATATATATCATGCTTTGTTTACGTGATGTTGATATATAGACGATTTATATATATCATGCCTATATAGACTATTTATATATATCATTCCTTGTTTACGTAATGTTGATATGTAGACAATATATATATATCATGCATTGTTTACGAAATGTTGATAGGTAGAGCATTTATAGATATCATACCTTGTTTTACGTAATGTTGATATGTAGACGATATATATATATCATGCATTGTTAACGTAATGTTGATATATAGACTATTTATATATATCATTCCTTGTTTACGTGATGTTGATATGTAGACGATTTATATATATCATGCCTATATAGACTATTTATATATATCATTCCTTGTTTACGTAATGTTGATATGTAGACGATTAAATAGCATGCCTTGTTTACGTGATGTTGATATGAAGACGATTTATATATATCATGCCTTGTTTACGTGATGTTGATATGTAGACGATTTATATATATGATGCCTTGTTTACGTAATGTTGATATGTAGACGATTAAATAGCATGCCTTGTTTACGTGATGTTGATATGAAGACGATTTATATATATCATGCCTTGTTTACGTGATGTTGATATGTAGACGATTTATATATATCATTCTTTGTTTACGTGATGTTGATATGTAGACTATTTATATATATCATGCATTGTTTACGTGATGTTGATATTTAGACGATTATATATATGATGCCTTGTTTACGTAATGTTGATATGTAGACGATTTATATATATCATGCCTTGTTTTCGTGATGTTGATATGTAGACGATTTATATATATGATGCCTTGTTTACATGATGTTGATATGTAGACGATTTATATACACCATGCCTTGTTTACGTGATGTTAATATGTAGACGATTTATTTATATCATTCCTTGTTTACGTGATGTTGATATGTAGACGATTTATAGATATCATGCCTTGTTTACGTGATGTTGATATGTAGATGCCTTGTTTACGTAATGTTGATATATAGACGATTTATATATATCATGCATTGTTTACAGATATCATACCTGGTTTACGTAATGTTGATATACAGATGATTTATATATATCATTCCTTGTAGACGATTTATATATAGGATGCTTTGTTTACTTGATGTTGATATGTAGACGATTTATAGATATCATGCCTTGTTTACGTGATGTTGATATGTAGATGCCTTGTTTACGTAATGTTGATATGTAGACAATATATATATATCATGCATTGTTTACGTAATGTTGATATGTAGAGGATATATAGATATCATACCTGGTTTACGTAATGTTGATATACAGACGATTTATATATATCATTCCTTGTTTACTTGATGTTGATATGTAGACGATTTATATATATCATGCATTGTTTACGTGATGTTGATATGTAGATGATTTATATATATCATGCCTTGTTTACGTGATGTTGATATGTAGACGATTTATATATATCATCCCTTGTTTACGTAATTTTGATATATAAGACGATTATATATATATCATGCATTGTTTACGTGATGTTGATATGTAGACGATTTATATATAGGATGCTTTGTTTACTTGATGTTGATATGTAGTCGATTTATATAAGTCATGCCTTGTTTACGTGATGTTGATATGTAGACGATTTATATATATCATGCATTGTTTACGTGATATTGATATGAAGACGATTTATATTTATCATGCCTTGTTTACGTGATGTTGATATGTAGAGGATTAATATATATCATGCATTGTTTACGTGATGTTGATATGTAGACGATTTATATATATCATGCCTTGTTTACGTGATGTTGATATGTAGACGATTTATATAAATCATGCCTTGTTTTCGTGATGTTGATATGTAGATGATTTATATATATCATGCCTTGTTTACGTGATGTTGATATATAGACGATTTATATATATCATGCCTTGTTTACGTAATATTAATATATAGACGATTTATATATATCATGCCTTGTTTACGTTATGTTGATATGTAGACGATTTATATATATCATGCTTTGTTATCTTGATGTTGATATGTAGACGATTTATATATATCATCCCTTGTTTACGTAATTTTGATATATAAGACGATTATATATATATCATGCATTGTTTACGTGATGTTGATATGCAGACGATTTATATATATCATGCCTTGTTTACGTGATGTAGATATGTAGACGATTTATATATATCATGCATTGTTTACGTGACGTTGATATGCAGACGATTTATATATATCATGCCTTGTTTACGTGATGTTGCTATGTAGACGATTTATATATATCATGCCTTGTTTACTTGATGTTGCTATGTAGACGATTTATATATATCATGCCTTGTTTACGTGATGTTGATATGCAGACGATTTATATATATCATGCCTTGTTTACGTGATGTAGATATGTAGACGATTTATATATATCATGCATTGTTTACGTGATGTTGATATGCAGACGATTTATATATATCATGCCTTGTTTACGTAATATTAATATATAGACGATTTATATATATCATGCCTTGTTTACGTAATGTTGAATTGTAGACAATATATATATATCATGCATTGTTTACGTAATGTTGATATATAGACGATTTTTATATATCATTCCTTGTTCACGTAATGTTGATATGTAGACGAGTATATATATCATGCCTTGTTTACGTAATGTTGATATGTAGACGAGTATATATATCATGCCTTGTTTACGTATTGTTGATATATAGACGATTTATATATATCATTCCTTGTTTACGTAATGTTGATATGTAAACAATATATATATATCATGCATTGTTTACGTGATGTTGATATGTAGAGGATTTATAGATATCATTCCTTGTTTACGTAATGTTGATATGTATACGATTTATATATATCATGCCTTGTTTACGTAATGTTGATATGTAGACGATTTATATATATCATGCATTGTTTACGTGATGTTGATATGTAGACGATTTATATATATCATGCATTGTTTACTTAATGTTGATATATAGACGATTTATATATATCATGCATTGTTTACGTGATGTTGATATGTAGACGATTTATATATATGATGCTTTGTTTACTTGATGTTGATATGTAGACGATTTATATATATCATTCCTTGTTTACGTAATGTTGATATGTAGACGATTATATATATCATGCCTTGTTTACGTGATGATGATATGAAGACGTTTTATATATATCACGTATTGTTTACGTAATGTTGATATGTAGACGATTTATATATATCACGCCTTGTTTACGTAATGTTGATATATAGCCGATTATATATATATATATATATATATATCATGCATTGTTTACGCAATGTTGATATGTAGACGATTATATATATCATGCCTTGTTTACGTAATGTTGATATATAGACGATTTATATATATCATGCCTTGTTTACGTCATGTTGATATGTAGACGATATATATATATCATGCATTGTTTTCGAAATGTTGATATGTAGAGGATTTATATATATCATACCTTGTTTACGTAATGTTGATATATAGACGATTATATATATATATATATATATATATATATCATGCATTGTTTACGTAATGTTAATATATAGACGATATATATATATCATGCATTGTTTACGTGATGTTGATATGTAGACGATTTATATATATCATGCCTTGTTAACGAATGTTGATATATAGACGATTTATATATATCATGCCTTGTTTACGGGATGTTGATATGTAGACGATATATATATCATGCCTTGTTTACGTAATGTTGATATGTAGTAATGTTAATATATAGACGATTTATATATATCATGCCTTGTTTTCGTAATGTTCATATGTAGACGATTTATATATATCATACCTTGTTTACGTAATGTTAATATGTAGACGATTTATATATATCATGCCTTCTTTACGTAATGTTCATATGTAGACGATTTATATATATCATACCTTGTTTACGTAATGTTTATATATAGACGATTATATATATATATATATATATATCATGCATTGTTTACGTAATGTTAATATATAGACGAAATAGATATATCATGCATTGTTTACGTGATGTTGACATGTAGACGATTTATATATATCATGCATTGTTTACGTGATGTTGATATGTAGACGATATATATAGCATGCCTTGTTTACGTAATGTTGATATGTAGCCGATTTATATATATCATGCCTTGTTTACGGGATGTTGATATGTAGACGATATATATATCATGCCTTGTTTACGTAATGTTGATATGTAGACGATTATATATATCATGCCTTGTTTACGTGATGATGATATGAAGACGATTTATATATATCATGCATTGTTTACGTGATGTTGATATGTAGACGATTTATATTTATCATGCCTTGTTTACGTAATGTTCATATGTAGACGATTTATATATATCATACCTTGTTTACGTGATGTTGATATGTAGACGATTTATATTTATCATGCCTTGTTTACGTAATGTTCATATGTAGACGATTTATATATATCATACCTTGTTTACGTGATGTTGATATGTAGACGATTTATATTTATCATGCCTTGTTTACGTAATGTTCATATGTAGACGATTTATATATATCATACCTTGTTTACGTAATGTTAATATGTAGACGATTTATATATATCATGCCTTGTTTACATGATGTTGATATATAGACGATTTATATATATCATACCTTGTTTACGTGATGTTGATATGTAGACGATTTATATATATCATGCATTGTTTACGCAATGCTTTACCCGTTTTTACTCATTTTCATCTGTTATACATTCCTTTATTATACTGAATTAATTCCACTCTGGCTATTCCCTCAATTGAAGACCTTTCCATATTATATCGCTTGACTAAAATCAAAACACCGAAAGCGAAGAAGTATAAATGTGCTTTTTTTTCGAAAATCGACTTGTAATTCTACATTATATTTAATAATGTATAATAAAATTGCAGACAAAGTTCATGTGACATCCATCTTATAAATATTGATGACAGCACAAGCACATTAACCAGGGTTCTTCTAGTCAATCTTTGTTCCCTGTTAACAAAGCTTGTTTCATTGTTAACAGTTATATAAACATACCATACAGTACTTATGCGATGTAGTACTTGTTTTACTGAATTTATTTAAACATGAGGAAACAATTTCCATAAAGTATTAACTAGCATCAAGTTTTCTCTGTGTAGATAACATTGGGGGAATATGAAACAAAATAATTACTGCTTGAATTGGAAAACGTGAATGACTAGATGCTCTCAAATTAATGAAAGAATTTGTCGTAGAATGTATAGTGGCTAACCCTCGTAGCATATGGGATTGTTTCTGCTATGAAAACGTTAGAATGGTGCGAACAGATACAGGCTATTATACAGAGCACAATCAATGTGTAGGTAACAACATCCCTACAGTGTATCAGCGCCAGTCACACTACAGAACTCGATTCTAGGTATAAAAACAAAACCCATTGGGCACGGATAGTGCTACTATGGTGACTGAGAAGTCTGACTCTACCTAAGGGTGGCCAATAACGTTACATTAATGCAGACATAACAGGCCTTCTGCCCTCCATTGGTGTTCAACCCATCCCTTGCCACCAGCAATTGACTGCTTGGATGTAGACGGAAGTCAGCTTTGATCGAGACCACACTCAATGTAGCCTGTCCTATTCGAATGGGATAATTTATGTAATTTGTGGACAGATCAAGCGATCGGTTGATCCAACCTCTCCACAAAACATTACCTGTCCTCTCTGTTCGCCGAATTAGGGTCGAGCCGCCATGTGCGTGTTGGCGCAGCAAGGATTGGTTTATTGATTGATGGAGAGGTATATAAAGGGCGATAACATACATCTTCACCAGTGTTCGTTTGACAAGGGCGCGCATGTTTATCCATCAGTGGACCTTCCACAGATTTGACAAACTTACACTGAAACACTGAGTGCGGTTTTGCGTCATTTTGTAAAGGGCAATACATTTTAATTACAATCTGCAGAGTTCTCATCATACAAAGTTTGATAACGGACATTGTGTCATTTCTGGGGATGAATTACAGTCAGGCATATCCTCCAGGAACAGTGTGAGAAATAATAAGGTAAGCATACTAACATCTTTTTAATGGGTTTAACATAACTTTGGATAGTTTACAAAAAAGGTGCAATTAAATTAAAAAAACTACGCTTCAGAAAGTTAACTAGGAAAAAGTGGTATTTTTTTAAATGAACATGAAGTAATTTTGAGGATGATAATACCTTAACTAAGTTTGTATTTCAAGTTGCAAATGTCAAAGGCACTGTTACTAGTTTACTAGTTATACAATGGTATCATGGTAAAATGAGTATGTTACATGAATAGGTCCAGCTATGCTTTGGTACATAAATAGCTAGGGACTAATTAAATTAAAATGTACAAAAATTGTCAAACAATGAAACAACTTTTATATGACATCAATCGGGATCTCTTCATGACATAAACCATTTACACAGCTAGAAAAGTTAAATATCTAGTGAATACAACGTACTGGAAATTATCAATCGAACGTTTTCATCATCTATCCTAATTAAGCTTAGAACGTGTCCCGTTGGGGGTCTCCTAACAGACTTACAACGTTACCTTAGTGTACTGTATAGCCTGGCACAGGAGCCAACAAAATTCCGTTTGTACTTGAGTATTTTGCTTGAGCATGTGTGCGCATATAATTGCAAAAGGGTCGGATGAAAAGAGATTTCGTGCCCATGATGGTAATTAAGCTTTTTGCCTTTGTTGGAATTGACATCAATAATAACTTATCTACCCTCTAGAGAAATGTTCTAGGCCTGGAATGTTAAGACTGGGATTTACATCTTTCACTTTCGATGAATCTGAAAGTGTCCATTTTTAATGAGTTGCACCGCTAACTGAATATCAACTTGTGAGAGCCGTGCTATTATTTCTTTGAGAAGATTAACATGATATCATCATACAGCTAAGCTGTTTCTGTTCAGCTGTGCACAGGCCACACCACCACAATGAAAGACTTCCACAGCTCCCACAATGATGGGTAACAGTGATTTTTGTAATGATAGCCCATCAAAGTTCTTGCAGAGATATACCTCAAAATTCCCGCAATAATAGCCTCCCACGATAGCTCCTACGTTAGGCAATTACAGCACATTGATAAACACGTTGTTTCTGTGATTGTAAATTCTGCCCTGTGTCATTTACACAAATCAAGAAAACCGAAATTTCAATGCATTATTCAAAATAAAAATTCTTGATTAGAATTCGACTCTGAAATTTAATAAGAAATAGTAAAGTAAGGAATCTAGTATTAATCCTTTAGTACATTTAGCATACGTGGCATTAAAGCAAGTGTTATTAATACTTTGCTGCATTTTCAATTGGTTGGAAATGCTGCAGTAATTATTGTAACCAATACATTCTAGAAATTTTTGTTTACAGCTACTTACAAACCTTTTTGACCAGCGAACGTCTGCCGCAGTGCGTTTGGCGTTCATTCTTGTGTCAGTGTGAGGTTAAGTACTTTGGCTTTTTACCACAATTTTTAATGATGCAGAGCTCCTAGTTCGAGAAATACACGTGAACTCAATTAACTCACGTGCCGAGAATGGTACAGTGTTCTGACATTACGTCAAATGTTATACGACGGGGTATAACTTAACATTTAACAGTATATATCATCTTATGACTTCACATTATATATTATACAGCTATGAATTGCAACACGCTAAGCATTATATTAGTCAGTATACCATAACACCAAGCATAAATTAATATGACATCACTTTAACTTTCAAGTATCTTCAGAATCAATATATATTATTAATAGTACATAACTTGAAACGACATTATTTTCAACATTATTTTACTTGGTATGACATCACGTTAAACACTGTATTACTGAAAAAGACATCACGTTTAACACTTTATTACTGGGTATGACACCACGTAACCACTGCATTATTGGGTATGACAACACGTAACCACTGCATTATTGGGTATGACATCACATAAACACTATATTACTTGGTATGACATCACGTTAACATGATATTATTGGGTATGACATCACATAAACACTATATTACTTGGTATGACATCACGTTAACATGATATTATTGGGTATGACATCACATAAACACTATATTACTGGGTATGACATCACGTTAACATTATATTATTGGGTATGAAATCACATAAACACTATATTACTTGGTATGACATCACGTTAACATGATATTATTGGGTATGACATCACATAAACACTATATTACTTGGTGTGACATCACGTTAACATTATATTATTGGGTACGACATCACATAAACACTATATTACTTGGTATGACACCACGTTAACATTATATTATTGGGTATGACATCACATAAAGACTATATTACCTGGTAGGACATCACATAAACACTATATTACTTGGTATGACACCACGTTAACATTATATGATTGGGTATGACATCACATAAACACTATATTACTGGGTATGACATCACGTTAACATTATATTATTGTGTATGACATCACGTAAACACTATATTACTTGGTATGACACCACGTTAACATTATATTATTGGGTATGACATCACGTAAACACTATATTACTTGGTATGACACCACGTTAACATTATATTATTGGGTATGACCTCACGTTCAACACTATATTACTTGGTATGACATCACGTAACCACTATATTACTTGGTATGACATCACGTAACCATTGCAGTATTGGGTATGACATCACGTAACCATTGCATTATTGGGTATGACACCACGTAAACACTATATAACTGGGTATGACCTCATGTTCAACACTATATTACTGGGTATGACATCACGTAACCACTATATTACTGGGTATGACATCACGTAGCCACTATATTACTGGGTATGACCTCATGTTCAACACTATATTACTGGGTATGACATCACGTAACCACTATATTACTGGGTATGACATCACGTTCAACTTCATTTTGTAACGAAGTTAAAACTCAGATTGTTAATTTAAAAGACCTTTAAACGCAGGCATAGTCATCATATTTAAAGTTAAATTGATGTTGATTGAGTTCAACGAAGTCTGAAAAAGACATAATTATGTGTAAATTAATTAATTAAGGGTTGAATTAAAGGACATGAAACGAGTGTTTGATCACGAGGTCATGATGATAAATGCGACAATGACTCGTAAAGAGATCGATTTTTTTTTTATAAATTAACAGAAATAGCAGGAAACAGATAACTAGGGTTATAAAAACAAAACTGTGTAGTTTGATTACGATTGATGACTTTATAACCACGAGCGCAGCTAGCACCGGAGCAGAAGATATTATTTTTTTGTATAAATAAAGATCAATGTGAATGTAAAAATGAGTAGAGATATAATCTGATTGATAAGTTATACACTTTTGTATATAACAGAGATCAATGTTTATATTACTTGAGTAGAGATACAATTGGAAAGGTAGACGAAACACTTTTGTATAAATAGATATCAATGTCTATATTTTATTGAGTAGAGATACTATCGGAGTTGTAGACAAAAAGTTTTCTATTAAGATATCAGATATTTATAACATCGAATAAAGATAAAATCGGATTAGAATATAATACAGTTTTGCATTAACATATATCAATGATGCTATTATACGGAGTAACAAAAAATAGAAATAAAAAATCAGTATCAATAGATCAATGTATATATTGCGTAGTGAGGTTAATTGATTTAGTTCAATATCTTCATATTAGTGAGTAGAGATAAAACTGGAGTGATTAGTTACCACACTTGTTTATTCATGATATTTATTTCGCTATATTGTAGTTAGCTGAGATAACATAGGAGTACTTAATAGCAGAATAGGGGCAATAAAAGTGTACAAAACAGTGGATTATCATCTGTGCATGTCATCTCGCGTGTATATTGAAATTGGCCTACAGATTTTACGAGGTATAAAGTAATTAACAACAATCAATGGGGAGCACATTTCCCCGGAGTCTCGTTTTATATCGAAATATTCCGGTTCCTATTACATAATTACTGTATGCGGGACAGACCAAATCTATTATCTGTTAAATTAATTAATTGTGTTGTTACTTTCTTTTAATTCATGATCGAGTAGCTTAACATGTAACCACAGCCCGTGTTATATAGTCAACTACATTAAGTCTTGTTTTTATGAATATTTCATCGAATGGAATTTAAACATTCGGTGACTTGATAAGCTTCACGAGTAATCAAGTAATATGTGTAGATGTATTTTATAACAAAAGTACCCAGATAACTAATACAGCTTATCAGCAATGGAACGTCAAACTACGATGTACAGCAATTTGCAGAGAACGCCACAATCGAATCATATACTCCCTGTTATATTCGGAGTATATGCTACACTCAGGGTGGTTAGTCGTGTAAACCTATTACAAACGCGTTAGTGTCCACATGGAAGTGCTGCTACAAACTGCAGGTCCATGATTTCCCATTGTACATAACATTGTTTTTTTAAACAAGATGAACGTTAGACACGGACGAATTTTTCTGACAGGTTAACGATGCGGGGAAAAAATATGAAAGAAACCTATTACACACAGGTAAACATATTACACACAGGTAAACTTATTACACACAGGTAAACCTATTACACACAGGTAAACATATTACACACAGAGGTAAAACTTAGTTATTAAACGGAAAACGAGTATAGAATTATTACATTCTCCGAAACTGTAGGAGGTTCCCTGCAACCTGTCAGTGATTACGTTCTTTCAAGGCTTTTAGACGTCACAACAAAATGTCGCCGTGGTGTAGTGATGTCACAATCAACTTGACACCTTAATTGAGATGAAGATATAAGTATAAATATTATAGATAAATACTAATTATTCGCATTGATTCACTGGTAAAACACACACATATATATATATACGATACGTCCTCGTCTTATTACCTGTTAAAATATCAAGAATACCCTCGGTAAAACACACAAACAAGTGTAGTAAACGAACTCGACGTCACATCATGCAATCGGTTGACGTTATTCTGCAAAATGCTGATATTAATCAACGACAATAATTGTAATACTATGTACCGAAGAAGCCGTTTGTAAATACTCTAATTTTCTGATTTAGTTCTATGACGGTCTTAACAGCATGCTGTCTTCAAACTATGAGTTTAAATTTCGTCTTTTTTTTTACTAGTGAAAATATAAGCAGGATTTGGAACGGGCGATGTCGTTAACTAGGGGTGGTATAAAACTGGTTATTTAGAACGGGTAATGTCGTTGACTAGGGTTAGTATAAAGCTGGTTAATAAGGACGGGCGATGTCGTTAACTAGGGGTAGTATACAGCTGGTTAGTAAGGACGGGCGATGTCGTTAACTAGGGGTGGTATAAAGCTGGTAACTTAGAAGAGCGATGTCGTTAACTAGGGGTGGTATAAAGTTGGTTAGTAAGGACGGGCAATGTAGTTGACTAGGGTAAGTATAAAGCTGGTTAGTAAGGACGGGCGATGTCGTTGACTAGGCGTGGTATAAAGCTGGTAATTTAGAAGGGCGATGTCGTTGACTAGGGGTGGTATAAAGCTGGTTAGTAAGGACGGGCAATGTCGTTGACTATAGGGTTAGTATAAAGCTGGTTAGTAAGGACGGGCGATGTCGTTAACTAGGGGTGGTATAAAGCTGGTTATTTAGAAGGGCGATGTCGTTGACTAGGGGTGGTATAAAGCTGGTTAGTAAGGACGGGTGATGTACAGCCTGTCGGAATGAACTATAAATGGTGGTTCGTGTGAGAAATGTCCGACTTGGCACCATACTCCTTCTGAGTATTTTCGAAGAAGAGTAGGCGTGATAACGCCGACCCAGAGGATAGTGTACATGTAAGGCTTATTTTGGCAAGTAGAATTAGACTCGGTTTTTTAAAAACATTTAGACGGACTTCAAAACGTATAAATCGAATAATTTATTAGAATAACCTACAGCTACATGTAGGTGCAATTTATGGCGGCTTTGTCTCCCTCTTCCGGTCGCGTCGAGGTGTGGTGTTGCCAATCAATTAGTGGTTTTAGGTGAAACAGAGTTGTGATAGGGCAACATTAGGCCTTGGAGTCGTCTCTCAAAAATTAGATTACAAATAAGTACATGGAGGATATCTGACTTCTCTCTCTTCTATTAGCCCTTTCAATCCTTTCACTACGTACTTGATCACATCTACTCATTTTCATATCCTCTCTTCATCTGCTGGATAACCGAACGACCACACTAATAAACAAACTAACGGGCGATGTCGTTGGATCGAATTGGTAGAAAAGCTGGTTGGTTTAAACGGGCGATGTCGTTGGATCGAATTGGTAGAAAAGCTGGTTAGTTAAAACGGGCGATGCCGTTGGCCCAAATCGGTATGTAAGCCGATTAGTTCGTAAGAACGGGCGATGTCGTTAACTATATATATATGGATGGTAAGAAGCTGGTTGTAGTTAGAACCGGCCGTGTCAATGACTAGGGTTATATAAATGGTTGACAAGGGATACAAATGTAGGATATACACCTTGTTTCGACCCAAGTGAATTGAGTTCGGGAGAGAGGGAAAGGTTATAAATTCTGTAAGGTTTATTAAGCATCTTCTTATTTTTTAAAGCATTTGTATCGATTTCAAATTTCTCTTTTGACCTTGAGTGGCGACGCTGTGGGATTCATTCTCCTTTATTTGAGATCATACACTACGTCAAGTTGAATTCAAATTGTATCAAAACTGATAAAATTAAACAATGTGATAGGATGGTAGAGGAATACAAGACAAGTTGTCTCCAAGCTTCACAGCATACTGATGTAGGACTCTGAACGTACTCACGAATGCAACATAAAATGTCTCTTATATTGACAAACGCACGACATATAAAAGAAATATAATAATGTTATAGAATTTTAGGCGAATTTTGTTCTTTATATGAAGATAGAGTCAGATAAGAAAGTATTTGCTGGTACCGCCATGCAGTGCTGCCGAAGTGTCGTTGGAAGAATACCGCAGGTAACTCATTCACCCTTGAGGACACATTTGAACTCTTCCAATTCAAAAGTTGGAATAGCCCATCATGAAACTTCACTGCCCTGGATATAGACGAGCAATTAATTGGCGTGAACAATCTGAAAGATTCTATTTTTTCCCTGTCAACTTCAGTTGCATAATTCAATGGTACTTTTATTTTCTTATCAATCACATATAGTGTTGTGTCCGCATGATTTGAAGGTCGTTTGTCAGAGGCGTAAGCTGGAAAGAGATTTCTACCGCTGTATCTGGGCCGAGGTCGTGCTGGAACACAGGAGACAGTGATACGTAATCAGAGATATGACGGCTTGTAGCTATAACTTCCTCGTTAATCTTTTCAACATGCAATCACGTGGCAGCGGAGATGATACGGCCGTGGAGTTGGAAGCCTTCTTCACTCTGATAGGGATGCGACGATACGTGTCTCCAAGCTTGTCAAGGTCGAGCTAAATACACCGAGTGTATAACGACGGTAATACAGGAGTGGCACACCAAACATAATCTCGCCGCTAACATAGCCTCGGTATGGAAATACCTACATCACACTTGTTTCTATATATATTGTTATCATGTGTGTCCACGTGTCTGTGATGTAACATCAAATTTTTATTTTGTCGGGGTGTTACAATTTTCTTACTGTCACAATATTTTTGTCATTTTCAAGGTCATATACATGTAACTAAAACATTGATGTCGCATATAGGTTGTGTCCTTGCAAAAATCCCTACGTCAAATACATAAGGAAAAAGCTGGAACTTAAAACCAAGTCAGGGAAACGACCAAAGACGTCATCAAAACTAATCCAAGATACGAACATAACAAAATTAAAAGATTCTAAGAAGCTATCGAAACGAGGTCAAAATACCAATAGGAGAAAGAGTGACTTCAAAAGTAAGTTCAACTACAAATAGAAAAAAAGAAGCAAACAAAGCTGAGATATACATATATTATGGCTAGGAATACATTAAACAGAAGGAAATGCACCATGTAATCCAAAATAATACATATATATAGCGGCAAAAAATGTTTAACGTACCTGTTACCTTAGAATATGTATGTTTTATTCATGTATATCTTACCCTGCAGGTCGGGGATCGAGAAAAGAAATATTTTTATCTTATTTATATATTAACATACATTTTTAGTAATTCATATCTCATGCAGCAGGTCAGGGATCGTGGAAAAAATACACCTGCTGTTACCCACTGCATGTATTATAAGAGGCGACCAATGTGATCCCCTGCATAATTTGGGATTTGTTTTTGTGCCCTTGCTTGGCAACACTTCTATTTTTGCTTTAACGTTGAACGTTCGCCAAGGAGAGGAACGCGATGGATTCTGTTCCCAGGCCGGTTTCTTCCAAAGTCCTTAAAAATGATTGTTGTTATTTCCTGTTTAACGTTCAGCATTTAGGGTAGTGGGGCAACAACTTGTGCACCCGTTGTCAGTAAAATGTGACCGGATGGTATTTCAGTGAGATAGCACTATAGAGTCGGCATGAGATCCGCACTATCAAAAGGAGGCAAATACACCAACATACTTTGTCTCCAGCATACATACACAAATACAGGCACACACAAAAGATACAGGCCATACAATGTCCAAATGTCACATATTGGCCATCCACTAATAATAAAGTTCAAAAGCCAATTTCAGCAAATAAATATTTAGTTTCTTGTAGGGTCACACAAACTCTTGGACATATTATCACTGTTTGTACATTTTCAAAAGCAGGAGTTACTTCATGTAGCTAGTATTGTAATACTCAATATGTGGTGACCAGAGGAAAGTTCATAGATATGCATACTATGTTGTTTATACACTTTATCTTTTCAATGAAAAAACAAAACAAAAATTTAAATTCTTACAAGATATATACCATTCATGGTATCATACGTATTCACCATCAATTCGAAGTTGATCGAACCCTATCACACTACACGTTGTCGTGTTCGCGAGACTTCCATACATAGGGCGATTAGCACGTGCATCGATACACGTGGCCGCGTTGCATACGTCCAAGAACTGTTTATCATTCTTCAGGTTTCGGGTAGGAATTTTCCGGTAAAAGAAATTCGTTTGTGATTACGTCAAAATGCCTAGACTAACTTACGATTCACGCAACAGGGCAGTGCAGTTACTATTGGCTGGGAACTCGCAAATTGCTGTGGCAAGACTATGAAATGTCCACAAAAGCACAATCAGTCGTCTTTACAGCCGTCTTAGACTAACTGGTACAGTGTACAGCTGCCGACCACCCTCGAACTAGCGGGACCGAAGGTTACGGCGCCTCGTCAGTATCGGTTCATACGTTTGCAGCACTTGCGCAACCGGTTCAGAACTGCACAGGAAACTGCAAATAAGACACCAGGGACACTCCATCCTAAACTAAGCCGAGATATTGTGCTGAGGCGTCTCCGTTCCTAAGGCATTAAGCCACGTCGCGTTGCAGTGAGAATGCCCCTAAACCGTCACCGACATGACGTCAGACTCCAATGGCCCCTAGGCCTGCGACACCATCCAAACGTGTTTCCTATGCAACGATGGCTCCGTGTACTCTTCTCCGACGAGTCACGGTTCACGCTTTACCGGTGAGATGGGCGTCAGCGTGTATTTTGCACCCTGGTGAACGTTATGCCGATAATTGCATGGTGGAACGCGACAGGATTGGTGGTGGCAGCGTTATGGTGTGGTTCGGGGTCTGTAGTGGCCGCAAAATCCCTTCATCGTCATTGAAGGCAATTTGACTGCTCAACGGTATATTGACGTTATTCTACAACCTGTCGTTGTGCCGTTTGTCCGCTAGCATAACGTAATCTTTCAACAAGACGACGCTCGGTGTCATATGGTGAAACGTGCAATGGACTATCTTCGCCAAAACAATGTCGACACGTTAAACGATACAGTCCCGATCTCTCGCCAATTGAGCACGTGTGGGACATTTGGATCGACGCATTCAGAGGCGCCCAAATCCACCATAGACTCTTTCCGTTCTGCGGCATGCGCTTCTATGGAAGAGTGGTATAACATCCCTATGGCACAAATAAACCGTCTCATCAACTCTAAGCATTGCAGAATGAATTCGAGCAGAAATAAATGCTAACGGGGGTCATACTCGTTATTGAAGTCGGAAAATTCCAATTGCCACCCCTCTTCAGTCTTGACTCTTGTGTTGCCAAAATGATTATTGCTTGCGCTAAATTAACTGAATTATCCAATAGAAAGGACTTGTATCTTTAATTGGCTATGTTACTTAAACGGAACTTTTGAATGAAATATTAAGGATATTACCGAACATTGGAGGTTGCATTTCTTTTGTCAGTAAATTATAAATATCGATATTATACTGTTTAGGATAATTTAACTTCATATGTACGGTAAAACACCGCCATAAAAATAGATGTTTTTAGGTATAATGTAGGTAGCTTCGTATGGACACTAAAACACCGTCATCAGTATAGATATTTGATTGTCTGGGATATTTAAACTTCCTATGAACGTTAAAACACCGTCTTCAGTAGAAATGTTTGTCGGTCTAATATAGTTAAACTTCGAATGAATGGTAAAACACCGTCATTAGTAATGATATTTGATTTTCTGTGATATTTTAACTTCTTATGAATGGTAACAATGCACATAAATATAGATATATAATGTCGAAGATAATTAAACTATCTATAAAATGGTATAATCAATACATGTGTAAATGTCTGATGATTTAGTTTGTTCAACAATATCTTCTAAAGTAATAGAAAGATCTGATCATGTGCATTTGCTCTCTCATTTTTTAAAGTACTTGTACACTAATAATAAATACTATATTTTAATTTGTTTTACATTGACTTATTAGTGTACGAAATTAGTCATAAATATACTTGTCCCATTGTATTCGTTTGCGCCGAGATACAATAAATAATATGGTTAATATGATTGATTGTCTAAAAGCGTTTACATTCCTTTGTTAAAAAAATATAACGGCTTCGTAAAGCATAACGCGAGCTACAGAGGTTTTCCTGCCAACGATGTAATAAATGTTGGGTGTTTGGAATTTAGTTTTTCCACTTTCTACTTTGAATGCATACTATGAACATTGTACTTACACAAATATCAATTCATTTTCATTAAACTACACACGTAAAAGTATATATCTTTATTACGTCTTTTAAGAATGATTTAAAAAAAAGTACGCGTAGGATGTACTTTTACATAAAAAGTTTCCACATTGTAAGATATATGCTGTATTGTCGAGGTAGAAACATCTTTCACAGCAGTGATACATGGATTCATGACCCTTCTTCCCATACCGAATCGAACGCGACCCTGCCCGAGACGTTGTAATGAAGATGTATTGCTTTGGTGACATGCCGCTTCCACTTACCGTAACAAATCCTATGTTTCGCAATCAAATTGTCGATTTTTACGCGGAATTTATCTTATGTCTTTTAGAAATGTAAATGTATAATGACATGTGACATCTCCTTGTAAGACGACAGCAAGACAATGATGATTTGCATAATTGATGTCCTTTCTAGTATATTATATGATTCAAATACAACCCAGACACATTACAAGCTACGTTGGCATTGTGGAATAGCACAAGTTAAAGGCTCTAGTTTATTGCACACAATGAACAATGGTTTTGATATGTTGCCAGTTCCTGTTATCGCTTTTATCCCGGAAGTGTAAATGTTCGCTTGCGATGTCGTATTCTTTCACACTTTTCTTTTATCTTTTATGCTATTTAAGCTGACAAGCAAGAGTACGGCTCTGCCTTTTGAACATGATGTTTTCCTGCCGATATGATATATAGATTACCGTAGTCCGTTTTGATCTTTCATCGATCAAATTCAATTCTAGTTTCAAAAATTCACGAAGAATTATTAAAAAAAAATATATTAGGAAAATTGAAGTCAACGACCAGTTCGATTTTGTTTTTGTATTTGTTTTCTAGCAGTAATCTTCAATAACAACTAATAAATGGCCCTATTAGCTGAAAGCATCGTCCATAATGCACGTTGACATTGTTTCCTAGACAATATTATTATCGTATGCAACCAACTTTTTTTAAAAACGTATTGTTCCAGAATTACAACAAAGCACCGGAAATTTCGCGAAATGGAAGTTGTCAACTCTCACGTGGTAAGTACAGCAGTCTCTTCGCATAGCAACTCATCACTTCATTTCCGACAGAGCACAGTCTGTCCCAGGGGGCTGTACAGTAGTCAAATCAGAATAGTATTACAAAATAACCTGTTTATGTCCCAATAAACCAGAGTGTATTCTAGTTCTCATTATCTCATATCCATTCCAAGCCGCTTCAACATGCTAGGTTTTATAGTTGTGGGAGTGCCTCATTGAGTAAAAATTAAAAAAAATAAAAAAAACCCAGCACAGAATCTATAAAGAGCCAATAAAAAATGAAATCGGAACAGAAGTAAACGGACATAAAACTTTGTTTTGGTATACAACAGTTTAGAAAACGTTGATTTTCAAAAGTCTTCATATATTAACATCACTCTAGATTTTGATACTTTACCTCCACAGAAAAAAATAGAATTTCAAGATAATTGATGTTCGTAGTGTCTTCAATGTAACAGCCATCCAGAATAGACATTCAACCATGATTAAACCGCCTCGTTAACGTGCAGAGTATATGTTCAACAGTATTTAAACTGTCATCGTTAGTTTAACTGTGTCGTTATCATGCAGAATAGATATTCGCCGGTGATTAAACTGTCTTTGCTGCCGTGCAGAATAGATGTTCATCATTGTTTAAACTGTCTCAATTCGTTACTTTGCAAAATAGATATTCACCAGTGATTAAACTGTCTTTGTTACCGTGCAGACGAAATATTCACCAGTGATTAAACTGTCTTTGTTACCGTGCAGACGAAATATTCACCAGTGTTTAAACTGTCTTTGTAGCCGTGCAGAATAGATCTTCATCAGTGTTTAAACAGTATTAACTCGTTACCTTGCAGAACAGATATTCACCAGTGTTTAAATTGTCTTTGTTACCGTGCAGAATAGATGTTCAACAGTGTTTAAACTGCCTTCGTTACCGTGCAGAATAGATGTTCCCCAGTGTTTAAACTGTCTTCGTTACCGCGCAGAATAGATGTTCCCCAGTGTTTAAACTGTCTTTGTTACCGTGCAGAATAGATGTTCCCCAGTGTTTAAACTGTCTTTGCTGCCGTGCAGAATAGATGTTCCCCAGTATTTAAACTGTCTTTGCTGCCGTGCAGAATAGATGTTCATCAGTGTTTAAACTGTCTTTGTTACCGTGCAGAATAGATGTTCCCCAGTGTTTAAACTGTCTTTGCTGCCGTGCAGAATAGATGTTCCCCAGTATTTAAACTGTCTTTGCTGCCGTGCAGAATAGATGTTCCCCAGTGTTTAAACTGTCTTTGTTACCGTGCAGAATAGATGTTCCCCAGTGTTTAAACTGTCTTTGCTGCCGTGCAGAATAGATGTTCCCCAGTATTTAAACTGTCTTTGCTGCCGTGCAGAATAGATGTTCCCCAGTGTTTAAACTGTCTTTGTTACCGTGCAGAATAGATGTTCCCCAGTGTTTAAACTGTCTTTGCTGCCGTGCAGAATAGATGTTCCCCAGTATTTAAACTGTCTTTGCTGCCGTGCAGAATAGATGTTCATCAGTGTTTAAACTGTCTTTGTTACCGTGCAGAATAGATGTTCCCCAGTGTTTAAACTGTCTTTGCTGCCGTGCAGAATAGATGTTCCCCAGTATTTAAACTGTCTTTGCTGCCGTGCAGAATAGATGTTCATCAGTGTTTAAACTGTCTTTGTTACCGTGCAGAATAGATGTTCCCCAGTGTTTAAACTGTCTTTGCTGCCGTGCAGAATAGATGTTCCCCAGTATTTAAACTGTCTTTGCTGCCGTGCAGAATAGATGTTCATCAGTGTTTAAACTGTCTTTGTTACCGTGCAGAATAGATGTTCCCCAGTGTTTAAACTGTCTTTGCTGCCGTGCAGAATAGATGTTCCCCAGTATTTAAACTGTCTTTGCTGCCGTGCAGAATAGATGTTCATCAGTGTTTAAACTGTCTTTGTTACCGTGCAGAATAGATGTTCCCCAGTGTTTAAACTGTCTTTGCTGCCGTGCAGAATAGATGTTCCCCAGTATTTAAACTGTCTTTGCTGCCGTGCAGAATAGATGTTCATCAGTGTTTAAACTGTCTTTGTTACCGTGCAGAATAGATGTTCCCCAGTGTTTAAACTGTCTTTGCTGCCGTGCAGAATAGATGTTCCCCAGTATTTAAACTGTCTTTGCTGCCGTGCAGAATAGATGTTCATCAGTGTTTAAACTGTCTTTGTTACCGTGCAGAATAGATGTTCCCCAGTGTTTAAACTGTCTTTGCTGCCGTGCAGAATAGATGTTCCCCAGTATTTAAACTGTCTTTGCTGCCGTGCAGAATAGATGTTCATCAGTGTTTAAACTGTCTTTGTTACCGTGCAGAATAGATGTTCCCCAGTGTTTAAACTGTCTTTGCTGCCGTGCAGAATAGATGTTCCCCAGTATTTAAACTGTCTTTGCTGCCGTGCAGAATAGATGTTCATCAGTGTTTAAACTGTCTTTGTTACCGTGCAGAATAGATGTTCCCCAGTGTTTAAACTGTCTTTGCTGCCGTGCAGAATAGATGTTCCCCAGTATTTAAACTGTCTTTGCTGCCGTGCAGAATAGATGTTCATCAGTGTTTAAACTGTCTTTGTTACCGTGCAGAATAGATGTTCCCCAGTGTTTAAACTGTCTTTGCTGCCGTGCAGAATAGATGTTCCCCAGTATTTAAACTGTCTTTGCTGCCGTGCAGAATAGATGTTCATCAGTGTTTAAACTGTCTTTGTTACCGTGCAGAATAGATGTTCCCCAGTGTTTAAACTGTCTTTGCTGCCGTGCAGAATAGATGTTCCCCAGTATTTAAACTGTCTTTGCTGCCGTGCAGAATAGATGTTCATCAGTGTTTAAACTGTCTTTGTTACCGTGCAGAATAGATGTTCCCCAGTGTTTAAACTGTCTTTGCTGCCGTGCAGAATAGATGTTCCCCAGTATTTAAACTGTCTTTGCTGCCGTGCAGAATAGATGTTCATCAGTGTTTAAACTGTCTTTGTTACCGTGCAGAATAGATGTTCCCCAGTGTTTAAACTGTCTTTGCTGCCGTGCAGAATAGATGTTCCCCAGTATTTAAACTGTCTTTGCTGCCGTGCAGAATAGATGTTCATCAGTGTTTAAACTGTCTTTGTTACCGTGCAGAATAGATGTTCCCCAGTGTTTAAACTGTCTTTGCTGCCGTGCAGAATAGATGTTCCCCAGTATTTAAACTGTCTTTGCTGCCGTGCAGAATAGATGTTCATCAGTGTTTAAACTGTCTTTGTTACCGTGCAGAATAGATGTTCCCCAGTGTTTAAACTGTCTTTGCTGCCGTGCAGAATAGATGTTCCCCAGTATTTAAACTGTCTTTGCTGCCGTGCAGAATAGATGTTCATCAGTGTTTAAACTGTCTTTGTTACCGTGCAGAATAGATGTTCCCCAGTGTTTAAACTGTCTTTGCTGCCGTGCAGAATAGATGTTCCCCAGTATTTAAACTGTCTTTGCTGCCGTGCAGAATAGATGTTCATCAGTGTTTAAACTGTCTTTGTTACCGTGCAGAATAGATGTTCCCCAGTGTTTAAACTGTCTTTGCTGCCGTGCAGAATAGATGTTCCCCAGTATTTAAACTGTCTTTGCTGCCGTGCAGAATAGATGTTCATCAGTGTTTAAACTGTCTTTGTTACCGTGCAGAATAGATGTTCCCCAGTGTTTAAACTGTCTTTGCTGCCGTGCAGAATAGATGTTCCCCAGTATTTAAACTGTCTTTGCTGCCGTGCAGAATAGATGTTCATCAGTGTTTAAACTGTCTTTGTTACCGTGCAGAATAGATGTTCCCCAGTGTTTAAACTGTCTTTGCTGCCGTGCAGAATAGATGTTCCCCAGTATTTAAACTGTCTTTGCTGCCGTGCAGAATAGATGTTCATCAGTGTTTAAACTGTCTTTGTTACCATATACTGTCTTTGCTGCCGTGCAGAATAGATGTTCAGCAGTGTTTAAACTGTCTGAATACGTTACTTCGCTCCAGTGTTTAAACTGTCTTTGTTACCGTGCAGAATATATGTTCCCCGGTGTTTAAACTGTCTTTGCTGCCGTGCAGAATAGATGTTCTGTTCCCCAGTGTTTAAACTGTCTTTGTTACCTTGCAGAATAGATGTTCACCAGTGTTTAAACTGTCTTTGTTACCATATACTGTCTTTGCTGCCGTGCAGAATAGATGTTCCCCAGTGTTTAAACTGTCTGAATACGTTACTTCGCAGAATAGATGTTCACCAGTGTTTAAACTGTCTTTGTTACCATATATATTAGATATTCACCAGTGTTTAAACTGTCTATGTTACCGTGCAGAATATATGTTCCCCGGTGTTTAAACTGTCTTTGCTGCCGTGCAGAATAGATGTTCATCAGTGTTTAAACTGTCTTAATTCGTTACTTCGCAAAATAGATATTCACCAGTGTTAAAACTGTCTTTGTTACCGTGCAGAATAGATGTTCACCAAAGTTTAAACTGTCTTCGTTACCTTGCAGAACAGATATTCACCAGTGTTTAAACTGTCTTTGTTATTGTGCAAAATAGATGTTCACCAGTCATTAAACTTTCTTCATTACCGTGCAGAATAGATGTTCAACAAGGTTTAAACTGTCTTCGTTATTGTGCATGCAGAACAGACGTTCAACAGTGTTTAAACTGTCTTCGTTATTGTGCAGAACAGATGTTCACCAGTGATTAAACTGTCTTTGTTACCAAGCAGACCAGATATTCACCAGTGTTTAAACTGTCTATGTTACCGCGCAGAATATATTTTCAACAGTGTTTAAACTGCCTTCGTTAACGTGCATAATAGATGTTTACCAGTGTTTCAACTGTCTTAGTGACCGTGGTAGATATTTTTTTTTATATCTGTGACATTATTGTATGATTCATAAATCACCACCAGATTGATGTGAGTGTCTGTACATTAAACACAAAACAAAAATGTTGGAGTTAGTGACTGACCCTACCGACATGTGTGGTGCGCGAAACATACCATCGCCCTGGAATTATAATATACGCTCTAAAACTATTTTCAAAGATATAAACCAAGACAATTAACATCAAGATTGTCATAGATACATGTATATGCATGTGAACGCCTTATTTACAAAGGCAGATGTTGGAACCGATAAATTGTGATATATTTATATAAATAATGTAATAAAATAAATGAAGCTATTGCTTATGGGTTTTATAGCCTAGATTAGCATACCAATGCAATTATACACGTGCAGATTTCCAGCAGAAGTACTTTGTTTCGTTTGAATCATTTTGATATGCCTCGTGTTCCACTATTTTTTGGTTAGAGATTTGATGCATTTGTTCCAATACAATGTTAACTGTTATGACTGAACACGTCTTTGAGTTGTAGGCCGACCC
>NW_018408555.1:63912-76781 GCF_002113885.1 Mizuhopecten yessoensis
CCCCCCCCTTGGCTGTCCAAGACCTATGCACCTTATTTCAATTGCCGTATTGTTGCTACTGCCATCTTTAGAAATCATTCATAATAACGGACCAAATCTAGTATCAATCTAAAATCAGATAACGTGAGAGTTTTGTTCCGATGATCATATAACTGTTTTCTTACACAATTAACATGTTCAAAACAAATATTGGTTAACCCGGAATCTGACGTGATAATATCGTTACACAAGTGCAATGTCTACAATTTCCGGCAGCAACTACGGTCCAGAATAAAATTGTATGGAATGCCATGCAAAATTGATCAGAGTTTACTCAGGGGACAGATTTAATTGGATTACGGGAACAAGTCAACCATGCGTCAACTGTTACAATCACACATACAGTAGCAAATAGCTTTTATAGAATTTATCATCAAAAATCAAAATACAAAAAACATGAACATTGGGTAACTAGCAATGCTTTTATTAAGATAATGACATAATCCGTCTTTAACAGTAATATCGGAGGGAAACTATTTTGTTGTCTCCCCTTTTTATTTATGTACGTTTTCATTGTGTATCACCATCATATACAAGTATATAATAGTATACTACAGCACAAAACACTTCAGGGAGTTATTAATATCCACGATTAGACGAATAGAATAAAGACTCTGACGTTCGTCGGTGTCTTATTGCGTTTGACGACATAGTGAAAAACAACTATGATAAACGTCTCGGAGGTAATTGATGTGAAAATTTAGTTCAGGAAAACATCTATGTCTAGATCTGGTGTATTCTGCCTACATAAGTCATACCATGTAATAATCTCTATCAATACCGAGCTATCCCGCTCGAATCATTTTTGAAATATGAATAAAGGCTTAGTCGGAAACCTTTATCGTACCATAAATTACCTCGAAATCTTTTGTTTTCGAACTGTATTGATCGTTGTTTATACGGCCATGTGAAGAGACAATGGTAGCCATTTAGCATGTATGTTAATACAGCCATGGCGTCATCTCAACGTTTAGTATCACAAGTTGAATTTAACATGCAAAGCACTGCACATAAATCATATTTTCGACGAAGAATATTGCAGTTCCCTGCAGTTGTGCCTTGCTTTTGAAGACCGTAACTCGGACTAACGGCCTTAGCCGACACGCAATCACGAAAGATTGGTAGGAAACGGAATCCCAAACCGGAACCATTCCTCATACTAACCATAACGATATCGTATGTGCGATACTATCAACGTAGCCAAGTAAACAACCACAGTGACAAGGCAACGAAAGTTTTTATCCGAATGACAAACCCCTTTTTCGTGTCATAAAAGCACTGAGATCACAGCAGCTTTTAAAGTTAGCTGCTCGTCAATCATTTCTTAGAAAACGACAAGGTTTGGTTTGGTTTGGTTTAGAATTGTTTAACGTTCTATCAACATCTTTGGTCATTCAAGGACGGCCTCCCCTGTGTGCAAGATGCATGTGTGTAGTGCTATCTCACTGAAACATACTGCCGAAGACACCAAGCAGGACACCCCGTCCGGTGACATTATACTGACAACGGGCGAACCAATCGTCCCACTCCTAAATTGCTGAGCGTTAAGCAGGAGTCGAAATACTATTTGCACAGACTCTGGTATGTCTCGGCCAAGGGACAAAACCCTAAGCCTTCCTCACAGGGTCGAACGCTCAACTAAAAGCCAAAAGTGGGGCATTGTCAAGGGAGACATCAGAAAGAAGAAAGTTTTTAAGAAAGAAGAGAATATATAAGATCCCAAATTTAGTCGCCTCTTACGATCATGCAATGGGGGCAGTAGGTGGTACAATTATTACGCTCTACCTGCAGGGACGTAGAAAAACGACTAGTGTAGGTTGAGAAATTATTTAATAAGTAATTGAGTATCAAATTTGATTCTCCGACAATAGAACAAATAAGAATATAGTTTAAAACTTCAATATATGTATATACGGAGGAGTTTTCGCTTCCTGGTATACACACACGCAAACCACGCATACACTACACACATGGAGGCACGTCCTTAAATGACATTAGCTGTTAATATACACTTAAAGTATGGGGATTGAGGGATATAGCAAGTTTCTGGCGTCCCGAGACCAAGTCTGTTTCCCGAGGCGAAGCCGAGGGAAATAGGCGTGGTCAAGTGACACCAGAAACTTGCTATATCACTCAACCCCATTCTTTAACCGTTTTATTATACTGATACACACTGATTAGATAGTTTTAACTAGAAAATAATAATATAATTTGTATAGCTTCACGTCTCAACTACCCTTTTGATGGCAATGTAGCTAAATGCTTCCGAGTTCGGTAGCAAGCTCCTCCCACCTCGCTTCCGAGTTCGGTAACAAGTTCCGCCCACCTCTCGCCTGATTGGCTCGACGGAAACACCCGAGTGTAGGTATGTTAAGTTCCCAAACTACCACACAGGACTAAAACACAGTCAGGCAAATGTGGGGATATATTCGATTTAACCAATTAATTTATATAGAGTAAATAAAGTAGAGGTATAATAATAGGGCGTTAAACAATATAAAACCAAACCAAACCAATTTCCCTGGTTTAATTGTCTCGAGGGGGTTATGTTAGATTTGTATGGCGGATGTCGTCGATGACGAAAAAAAAGCTTACTCTTCCAGAACACCTGCTCTGAACTCCAGCTTTCCTCCACCACCAAAACATGGCACGTCCTTAACTGTTAATAGGACGTAAAACACAAACAACGTATTATACTAAGAGATAGATAACAAAATGTTGTGTTTAAAGTTCAGGTAGATGGTATAATAGTATTGCAAAGTACCTGCCCGGACTGAATATTGTAAGCGTGTTCTATTAATATTCCAGAAGAACTTGCCAGATACGGAGTTCATTTCGACGCCTCGTGCCTATACTAACGAGATTATGGGCAGTCGCGTGACAATTACCTTTGATAGATGTCCACCATTAGTAACACAATAGAATACCAATATACCTGGCCGCTCTTTTGTCAGACAAATAGTTAATCCATTGTTCTATGACTCGTTAACCGGACAAATCCTCTGTTGTTCATTTTTATGTAGTGCGTAACTTAATTGCCAATTTGTTACCAGAATCCCAATTTATTTGTATATCGTAGTGGACATAAATACAAAGAATACCTAATCTACCTCCCTAGTGTCAACATCTAAAATATTGTAATAAAATAAATGAAGCTATTGCTTATGGGTTTTATAGCCTAGATTAGCATACCAATGCAATTATACACGTGCAGATTTCCAGCCGAAGTACTTTGTTTCGTTTGAATCATTTTGATATGCCTCGTGTTCCACTATTTTTTGGTTAGAGATTTGATGCAATTTGTTCCAATACAATGTTAACTGTTATGACGAGCAGCGTTTACCAGAGAATCTACAGCGTACTGTACAATGTTATTTGGATCTAAAAGCTGAACAATGGAATGTCATTTCTATCGTATATACAGATACACATAATGTCATTATTACACCATAGCTATGCAACGCTTGTAGTGTGTCCCTCAGGACTACGTGTTTGTGTGCGGGCATGTTATAGCCCGTCTCTATGTTCATTCGACACTTTTATAGTTGTAATGTTATGTTGTATTAAAGTATAAGAAGCATATCAACTTGATACTGCGTTCGCATCAGAGTATCATGTTATTAAGCCGTTAATCAAGAACGACACAAAAACGTGAAATGTTAAAGCATTGCTTACGCATACAGTTGACTAACCTACACAACAAAAGGTATATCTCTATAGGTTTATATTCACAAGGTATCAACACATGTCCTTAATCTCTGTCCAACCACATGTTCGGGTATCTCAAGTATGTGACAATTACTGGATACATGAAGTGAGGAAGCACCAATTTAAAATTTATTTTGTTGACGCAGAAACCAAACATGTAGAGGCATGGCCATTGTGTCCATTTGAAATTTATCAATGGTACTAAATGTCAAAATAATGAAAGAGCCAAATGTGGTCCGAAGGTGTAGAATACAATCAAAAGGGAAAGAACTAAGGTGGTCCGAAGGTGTAGAATACAATTAAAAGGAACAGAGCTAAGGTTTTCCAAAGGTGTAGGATACAATTAAAAGGAACAGAGCTAAGGTGGTCCGAAGGTGTCGAATACAATTGAAAGGACAGAGCTAAGGTTGTCCGAAGGTGTAGAATACAATTAAAAGGGAAAGGACTAATGTGGTCCGAAGGTGTAGAATACAATTAAAAGGGAAAGAGCTAAGGTGGTCCGAATGTGTAGAATACAATTAATATGGAAAGAACTAAGGTGGTCCGAAGGTGTAGAATACAATTGAAAGGACAGAGCTAAGGTGGTCCGAATGTGTAGAATACAATTAATATGGAAAGAACTAAGGTGGTCCGAAGGTGTATAATACAATTGAAAGGACAGAGCTAAGGTGGTCCGAAGGTGTAGAATACAATTAAAAGGAACAGAGCTAAGGTTTTCCAAAGGTGTAGGATTCAATTAAAAGGAACAGAGCTAAGGTGGTCCGAAGGTGTCGAATACAATTGAAAGGACAGAGCTAAGGTTGTCCGAAGGTGTAGAATACAATTAAAAGGGAAAGGACTAATGTGGTCCGAAGGTGTAGAATACAATTGAAAGGGAAATTTGCCTATACAAAAGATTTTATCACAAACAGATAGGAGAAATAAAGCATAAGTTGTTCATCTAATGTGTCTGTGCAGAAACACACTTAACATAAACACTTGACACCACCATTATCCATTTCTTCCATATAGAACACGTCAGTGGTACTGAAGACATACTTGTTAAGAATATGTCTATGGTGTCAAAAAGGAGTACAACGGAAAGAAGCCTTCAAACCCTTTATTAAAGTTACACTTTTTAAAAAGTTAGTAGCAATAAATGATTTATGCTTAATATAGAGTTTTATGTAAACCAATGGACCAATCTCTTGTCTAGCATCCAGTATGATATTTAAAGAAAATCACAACCAATTATCGCTAACTTAAATCAATTGTTCTTATTGATTTTAAAACGGTATTATAATATCATATAGAAAATCACAACCAATTATCGTTATCTTAAATCAATTGTTCTTAATGATTTTAAAGGCATTATAATATCATATATACAGAAAATTACAATCAATTATCGTTATCGTACATCAATTGTTCTTAATGAATTGAAAGGCTTTATAATATCATATCCTTTTTTGGTGTTTTGGTAATTGTTTCCAGTGAAATATTATTATCAAGGCTTCTTAATTTGTTAGTAAGATTCTTCAGATACACGGATCAGTGATCGGCACTTTTGGCATCAAGCATTGTACTCCTACATCTAGGACACATGCTCAGTTAAGGGTCATTTACAAAGCGTGCATTATGTTGAAATTTTGAATTAATTGGCGTAAAGATCATAAGCGACAAACCTGCCGCTTCGTTTATACATGTATTTTATTTACCAAGACGAATGAGGTTAGGGTGTTTATGTTACGTTAATGTGTATACAGTAGAATACAAAATGTGTTTACTGTGAACGTGGTAGTGAACTTCTATACTAATTTTGCCTTGTAAGTATCAGATACAATGACTTTATCTGAAATGCTAAAATGAATACAAAATGTTTTTAGCCATACCTTGGCATTGAACTTTCAATTTATGTATACTTACAGTTATCTATAACGATAAATAACGTTTTCATAATTTTAAATGTGACATTGGACAAAGTATGGAAGTGCTAACAGTACCAAGAGTGCTGAAAATAGTAAGAAATCCCTCTGATGGTTCGTTACATGTAACACTGTGAACAGGAAATCAAATTTGTATCAAGCCATCGAAACGTAATATCAATTTTGAAGTCCACGTACACAACTCATTTATCTAATAAAGCTGGGAAAACAAAAACAAGTCCGCACCTCTGATTGACGAATTAAAAACGAATTTACGCTATTAAATATGTTATCTCTGGGACGACAGGAAATGGTTCTTCCAACAATTGACATGCACAGGAAACGATAAAGCTGTGTGATGTATTAAGTTTATAAGGTGTGACAGCGTAATCTATAAACTTAAGGGTGTCAACGAGTCTCCTTTGGCATAAACAGCTTGTGACGTATTAGACATAGGGTGTCAATGCGTCTCCTATAGTATAACCACCTTGTGACGTATTAGACATAGGGTGTCAACGCGTTTCCTATAGTATAACCACCTTGTGACGTATTAGACATAGGGTGTCAACGCGTCTCCTATAGTATAAACAGCTTGTGACGTATTATACATAGGGTGTCAACGCGTCTCCTATAGTATAACCACCTTGTGACGTATTAGACATAGGGTGTCAACGCGTCTCCTATAGTATAACCACCTTGTGACGTATTATACATAGGGTGTCAACGCGTCTCCTATAGTATAACCACCTTGTGACGTATTAGACAGGTGTCAACGCGTCTCCTATAGTAAAACCACCTTGTTACGTATTATTCATAGGATGTCAACGCGTCTCCTATAGTATAACCACCTTGTGACGTATTATACATAGGGTGTCAACACGTCTCCTAAAGTATAAAAAGCTTGTGATGCATTAGATGTAGGACCCAAAGCGTCTGCTATTGTTTCGTCACGAGGTGAAGAAATAGACATAAGATTTGACAGAGTTCTTTATAATATCAATACTACATGTACCCTACAGTATTATCATTATGTGACGTATTATCCAAATAGTGTCACATCGTTTCCAATAAAAAAAAAATAGCGTTATCATTATCAAAACAATGGTTGTAGTTTTTTTTATTGTACTCATTTGTAAATATTGAGGTTTTACCGTCACTACTCCATTTCTCGATGTGAGAACATGATATAATTTAGATATGCCATTGATTTACATGGCGGGTGTCGTTAATGAAGGAAAAGACGCTAACCCTTTATAATCACCTGGTCTTATTCTCATTGTACTTCTTCAATGGTCTCCATGTTCACGTGTCGCCGAGTTTTGTCGATTTTGAGTTTAAAACATTTTGCTTTGTTGACACTATGGTACTCTTGATGTTTTTTTCAAACAAATGGACATATATAGATAAGTTTTTATATGAATGTGTGACCCAATAGGTGTCTTACTAGTTTTGCTCAGTCGTTTTGATATGAGAAATTATTTTTCTTCTATTTCGTTACGAGGAAATATTTACCCATGCAGTATAATTGTCTGTGGTGTGAAAACATCCCGGTCCTGTTACAATCAGCGAGGTTTTGCATTGTCATGACGTGACATGAGTCAATTCAAGCTACATCAGTACTAGGGCGTTTCATTTCAGATTGCTGCTGCAATAGCCTGTATCTGTCTGGGAGAATCAATCAGTGAACTAAACGGTGTTCAGCTCAAACTGACCTGGGGTACGAGTAACCCGACATAGGTAGCAACCATTCCATACGTCTAGTCAGCAGGGAAGCCATCGTTTGGTTCAAGATGAAACGCAAGGAAAATGATGTCTTAAATGTTTTATTTAAAATAACTGCTGTATGAAATAATGACCAAATAAAAAGTACGATATACTGAAGCACTTTCATTATAAGGATTGCCAGTAAATGACTAACACTTATATTGGCACAGTTGCATATATAGGACTTCTTTTAAGATAAATGTATAAAGAGACAGATTGTAGTCTGAAACCATGTATATACTAACGACCCGGATCTGTGTCCTCCTACAGATCTGTTTCGTGCTTTGATATTATACTTGTAGACAAACAAATATCCTACATAAACATCCCGTGAAGCTGTTTTAATTGCCTTTTCGACTAAAGCTTACACATAAGACATGATAAGCACTATAAATACGCCCGATATAGACTGTTTGTCGTGTTTATCCCCATATATTTCCTGCTGTCTCCTGCTAGAGTTCGGAAAGTCATGTCAATTATTCAGAGAGGGCAATTGATGCCGGTGGCGTGTGCCACACCACTCTAGTATACTATGAAACAGAGTCTGGGAATTGTGAACGAAAGGTCTAAAGAGGTTTCAATAGACTGAAAATAATATTTGGCGTCTGAACAAGAAGATATACTATGGGTTGTTTTTGTATCCAAACTAGCAGGACAACGGTTAGCCCCCACGGATATGTCTGATGTCCCGTATATATTCACTATCAACAATTGTCACTGCCCAGAGACTCTAAATCGCATTAATACGGTGCCTATCAAAAAGAAAATAGTTGTCCTCCAGAGTAATAAACAGCCAATTATCTAGACAGATTATAGGGAACGGCAGATTACGATAAAAAGTTATCATTATAAGCAGCCGATTACCAGGAATGATTATAGCGTGGATGGAAACAAGTTACAACCAGAATAATAAATCGTTCCATGTTTTTTTCTGATCATTGCTGAACGGAACGGTAAGCTATCTTTGTGTTGAAAACTATGGGAGAAAAGTTTGGTGAACAAACGACAGAACTGTAGGGATATTGGCAAGTCTCCTTCTAACTCCCACTCCATTATATATCACACATTCCCGAGAGCTGTCTTACTTTATTTTACCAATGCAGTTACGTACCTCAACAGAAGATGCGTCTGGTCACCGTTCTAAACATACTCTGCGAGTAGTAAGTAGTACAACAGCGGGTTTCTGGTGTATTTTCATTGTGCATCTCAGCCTCTTTGTTCTCAGCTCCCTGCCTCTTTACTTGGTTTACGAAAGAATCATGTGTTCTGTTTTATGATGTTTTAATTATTCATGAATCTGCGTTGTTTGTTATCACAATGGTCCCTCAAGTTTTGTTTAGTATATCATTTGTTTCTGCTGTCATTTCATATTGTTTCCAGATGTACTCGCTGTTCTTTCCCTTTGACGCAAATGACTTAGTAGATTCCGTTATCGTTACGGTAGGTATCCCAATGGTTTCCGTTATCATTAAGGAAGAAATCCCAATGGTTTTCGTTATCGTTACAGTAGGGATTCCAATGGTTTCCGTTTTTTTTACGTTAGGTATCCCAATGTTTTCCGTTATCGTTAAGGTAGATATCCCAATGGTTTCCGTTTTCGTTACGGTAGGTATCACAATGGGTTCCGTTATCGTTACGGTAGCTATCCCAATGGTTTCCGTTTTCGTTACGGTAGGTACCCCAATGGTTTCCGTTTTCGTTACGGTAGGTACCCCAATGGTTTCCGTTTCCGTTATGGTTACGGTAGGTATCAAAATGGTTTCCGTTATCATTAAGGAAGAAATCCCAATGGTTTTCGTTATCGTTACAGTAGGGATCCCAATGGGTTCCGTTTCCGTTATGGTTACGGTAGGTATCACAATGGTTTCCGTTATCTTTAGGTTAGGTATCCCAATGTTTTCCGTTATCGTTACGGTAGGTATCCCAATGGTTTCCGTTATCTTTACGTTAGGTATCCCAATGGTTTCCGTTTCCGTTATGGTTGGTATCCCATACCAATGGTTGTCTTTATGATTAAGTATCTCAGTGGTTCCTGTTTTCTATATAGTTTGGTATCTCAGTTGTTCCTGTTTTCTATATACATTGTAGTTTGGTATCTTAAATGCTCCTGCTTTCTATATAGTTTGGTATCTTGATTGATCCTGTTTTCTATATAGTTTGGTATCTTAATTGATCCTGTTTTCTATATAGTTTGGTATCTTGATTGTTCCTGTTTTCTATATAGTTTGGTATCTTGATTGTTCCTGTTTTCTATATAGTTTGGTATCTTAATTGTTCCTGTTTTCTTTATAGTTTGGTATCTCAGAGGTTCCTGTTTTCTATATAGTTTGGTATCTTAATTGATCCTGTTTTCTATATAGTTTGGTATCTTAATTGTTCCTGTTTTCTTTATAGTTTGGTATCTCAGAGGTTCCTGTTTTCTATATAGTTTGGTATCTTAATTGTTCCTGTTTTCTATATAGGTTGGTATCTTAATTGTTCCTGTTTTCTTTATAGTTTGGTATCTCAGAGGTTCCTGTTTTCTATATAGTTTGGTATCTTAATTGTTCCTGTTTTCTTTATAGTTTGGTATCTCAGAGGTTCCTGTTTTCTATATAGTTTGGTATCTTAATTGTTCCTGTTTTCTATATAGTTTGGTATCTTAATTGTTCCTGTTTTCTTTATAGTTTGGTATCTCAGAGGTTCCTGTTTTCTATATAGTTTGGTATCTTAATTGTTCCTGTTTTCTATATAGTTTGGTATCTTAATTGTTCCTGTTTTCTTTATAGTTTGGTATCTCAGAGGTTCCTGTTTTCTATATAGTTTGGTATCTTAATTGTTCCTGTTTTCTATATAGTTTGGTATCTTAATTGTTCCTGTTTTCTTTATAGTTTGGTATCTCAGAGGTTCCTGTTTTCTATATAGTTTGGTATCTTAATTGATCCTGTTTTCTATATAGTTTGGTATCTTAATTGTTCCTGTTTTCTTTATAGTTTGGTATCTCAGAGGTTCCTGTTTTCTATATAGTTTGGTATCTTAATTGATCTTTCGTTTGCTTCAATGTTTGTTTTGTTTGATTTTGCCCTATCTTGGTATTTAAGAGGATATTTAATTGTGTCTTCAGTAATAACAAATATATTTCATGAGTGTGGCTAATATTTTGATATTTTTCACGAGTGCGCAGCCAGAGTGAAAAATATCAAAATATTAGCGACACGAGTGAAATATATTTGTTATTACTGAAGACACCATTGGATTTTCTATTTATTACATTTTTAAAGCATAAAACATGAAAAATCTAATGCATTAAAAAAGGACGGGAATCAGAAGCGTAATTATTAGCGCCATATTCTAATGACAACACGCTTGACAACTAGGCTGCGCGCCATTTTGAGTGGCATTATCAACGCAATTTCGACGTTTTCTGCTATTTTCTGGTATGATTGCTTATAAAAATTTCATTACTGGTATACATATGTAAATACTTAAGTCTGTGCACCAAACATTTACCATAACAACCACTTATTTTACCGTCGCTTCATGTGAATCTGTGACAAAATATCGTTGCATTTGAATGCAGTGAATAGAAGATACCGTTATGATTGGTCAATACCAAAAAGTGATATTTTTTGTACTTTTGATATTTGTCACGGTGTGAAAGATATCAATTTTATCAAGTTGATAGAATCCGATATTTCACTGGCAAAAATGTAATAAATTACATTATTTGCGAACACAGCTACTAACAAAGTACTGCGAACACAGTTACTAACAAAGTTCTGCGAACACTTGAATGATGCTAATATATTTGCATTATTATTGTATTTTCTGAGCTTAAGATGCGCTATATTATTTTAATTTAACTTTCATTTATGTCTTATCAAATATGTTAAACGAAATAGTTCAACAAGAAGGAACTGAAAGAACAAATGCAATGCGTCGTGAATTAATATAATAACTTAGAACTATGCCTATTTAATCACTCAATTACAGTGTTGTTATCAGAGCAAGAAAGCACGAAGTCAACAGGTAGTTGTCAATTGGATCAATTGATGCTTTGAAAGTGATATAACACCAATCTTATATTATGGACGAACGCAGGAACGTGCGTGACTTGCTGTTCTATCACAATAGGTGCTGCCGCGTTTTAGCGCAATTTCAACACCGATCTGCAATAATATAAACTTTCAACGAAATTGGAATGCAGGCACTGACAGCAAAAAAAGCCGTGCAACTGCAGTATATATATATGTATATCAGTAATCTAGCGCTGTTCCGTGTCTCACATTTCAATACACAGTTTAATGAGAGCTTTTGCAAATAGAAAATGTCATTACATGTAAAAAGAAATTGGAAGAAATTATATAACTACAATTAGTGTTGAAGCGTCTAAGATTGGTATCTGAAGAAGAAAGCAAATAGAAAATGTCATCCTTTCAAGACGAGTTGCTATTGCGCTCTGATGTTTACGGATTTGCAATTAAGCCTTAATGTTCTATTAGTTTAACTATACAGATTTTCAGTTCTCGTTTACAGTTTAAATTAAGTCGGAGAGAAACGTACGAACTCAACCGAAATAGATATATCATTGTAGTAAATAGAAGAATACCCAAGATAACAATGAATCCGACACCACCAACGCACGGCGATCTGACAGCTCATTTGTGGAACCTTCTGCGAAATGAGAATTCCACAAGATATCGTAAAGAACATGCTAATATCGCTGGCAGATTTTTATGTAGAATTGCTACATCTAATCCTACATATTATGTTCATGACAAAATTCATTACACAATGTCCCTGGTAGGTTGTAGACACTGATCATGACGCTTTGTAACACGACATTCGTCTTTCTATCCGCGTCATTAAACTCCGGAGGGAGATTGAAATATGTCCCTGTTTTTAACCAATAAATGTAAGTCGCCGCTGCTAGGTAGGATTTCAAGTTAAAATAAAACGTTGCGTTATCGAATGCACGGGAAATAGAAATGAGTGGGGCTACTTCACTGTCTACACTTTGATTAAAAACGGTAGAAAATATAATAAATGTTCGTGACCAAACGTAACTCTTCCTTTTAATGATGTGCAATTAACGAGGTAATACTGTTCTAAGATGCACTACTTTACTCGATTAATGAGGTAATATTGTTCTAAGATGCACTTCTTTACTCGAATAACGAGGTAATACTGTTCTAAGATGCACTAAACGGTAGAAAATATAATAAATGTTCGTGACCTAACGTAACTCTTCCTTTTAATGATGTGCAATTAACGAGGTAATACTGTTCTAAGATGCACTACTTAACTCGATTATCGAGGTAATACTGTTCTAAGATGCACTTATTTACTCGATTAACGAGATAATATTGTTCTAAGATGCACTTTGTTACTCGATTAACGAGGTAATACTGTTCTAAGATGCACTACTTAACTCGATTAATGAGGTTATATTGTTCTAAGATGCACTTCGTTACT
>NW_018408555.1:81501-82070 GCF_002113885.1 Mizuhopecten yessoensis
GTAATATTGTTCTAAGATGCACTATTTTACTCAATTAACGAGGTAATACTGTTCTAAGATACACTTCCTCACTCGATTAACGAGGTAATACTGTTCTAAGATGCACTACTTTACTCGATTAATGAGGTATTATTGTTCTAAGATGCACTTCTTTACTCGGTTAACGAGGTAATACTGTTCTAAGATGCACTTCTTTACTCGAATAACGAGGTAATACTGTTCTAACATGCACTTATTTATTCGATTAACGAGATAATAGTGTTCTAAGAGGCACTACTTTACTCGATTTACGAGGTGATACTGTTCTAAGATGCACTTCTTTAGTCGATTATCGAGATAATACTGTTCTAAGATGCACTACTTTAATCGATTAACGAGGTAATACTGTTCTAAGATGCACTATTTTACTCAATTAAAGAGGTAATACTGTTCTAAGATGCACTTCTATACTCGATTAACGAGGTAATACTGTTCTAAGATGCAATTCTTTACTCGATTAACGAGATAATACTGTTCTAAGATGCACTACGTTACTCGATTAACGAGGTAATACTGTTCTAAGATGCACT